>NC_034177.2:32378515-32393515 GCF_002021735.2 Oncorhynchus kisutch | reverse complement strand
AAATGTGAACCTATTAGAGTAACCAGCTCAACCTGAGCAAAAACATTTAGTCAATCGCTCTAAAATGTGCGTCATGCTTTCAGTGATATGACATTCTTTGGCAAAACCAGATTTCTGAAAGACGATATGCTGAGCAAATATGTTTCAATGAATCTAGCCTTGACAAAAATATGTCTAATAATTTAGGAGTTGGCTTAGTAGATGACAATGTCTTTCTTACCTCATCATAACAACACACACACACACACACACACACCCTGGGGATAGCAGAGAGAATCTTGAGGGAGATACTATGTGAGTGTTTATAGTTCCATGCCAAGTATAAATTGTTTATTACATTCAGACAGAATTCTCCCTACAAGAGGGCTTTCCTTTTTTATAGTAGAGGGCTTTTGTACACCAGGACATGAGAGAGAAGGTGTTAGGGCTGAATGTGGGTGTAGAATGGTGTCAGGCTGGGGCTGAGTTTCTGTCAGTAGGTCTAGGTTAGTAAGAAGAGGACATTATGATGGGGCGTAGTCTGACCTGTGAGTACAGAGGTGAAAGGTTGCCTGGGGTCGTAAGGACATTTCAGCCTTCCAGACTCCACTGTACCGGACAACAACTGGAACACACCCTCCTTAAGAGAAAAAGAGAGAGAGTGAGAAAGAGAGAAATACTGTGTAAGTAAGCAGTGTGTGCTGTGTGTGTGAGTGTGTGTGTTCTCCCCGACTCTACCTCTCTGCGTCCTGAGATCTCAATGAAGGCACAAATGGGGTGGAAGGCTCCTGTCCCACAGGCGTACAGATGGGTGTGGTTATAGTTGTGGAGCACACGCACAAAATTGCCACACTCCAACTGAGAGTAAGAAGAAAGGAACCAAGAAGAAAAACATTTTTGGAATGTCATTTTTTACCCGAACAGTGATTTTATTGTCAATGTGAATTAAACAAGGCTTCAGGCTTTTTCCAGACTGTACTCACATGAGCACTCTTGCCGGCCAGTTTACACATCTCAACTCTGTCTCTGGGGGCTGGCCAGCTGATCTAGGAATAGATGGACAGGGAGGTTTACATGACAGACAACACACCACAAACAATACCACTGATCCTACATCAGAACCACACAACTCAAGACATAAGAACAAAGCATTACGTACAAAACCCTGAGAGGAAACGTATGTCAATCAGACAGGAGTCAGCCTGTCCTAACAGTGATCTTAACCTCACTAGGGTAGGGGGCACTATTCTCCCCTCCGGATGAAAAACGTGCCCAAAGTAAACTGCCTGTTTCTCAGGCCCAGAAGATAGTATATGCATATAATCGTTAGATTTGGATAGACCACACTCTAAAGCTTCCAAAACTGTCAGAATAATGTCTGTGAGTACATCAGAACTTACATGGCAGGTGAAAACCTGAGGAAAATCAATCCAGGAAGTGCCATTATTTTGAAAGAGTGTTTTTCCTTTGAAAGCCTATCCACCATGTAATGGGTTATGAACCAGATTGCCTTGCCAATGGCTTCTACTAGATGTGAAGAGTCTTTAGACATTGTTTCAGGCTTTTATTCTGAAAAATGAGTGAGAATGATAACATTTAGTCAGTGGATAGTGAGATGGTTCCTCTTTCTTATTTTTCTTTTATAATGACGGTTGAAATATTATCGATTATTTAGGCTAAAAACAAGGATTGATTAGAAACATAGTTTAACATGTTTCTACGAACTTTACGGACACTATTTGGAATTTGTGTCTGCCCGTTGTGACCGCATTTGCAACATTGGATTACTGAACAAAACACACCAACAAAATTGAGGTTTTTAGATATAAAGAGGGAATTTATCGAACAAAACAAACATTTATTGTGTAAGTGAGTCCCGTGAGAGCAACCATACAAATATCATCAAAGGTAAGTGATTCATTTTATTGCTATTTCTGACTTTCATGACTAATCTACATGGCTGCGAACTGTTCGTAATGTTTTGTCTGCTGATCGTTGTCCTCAGATAATCGCATGGTTTGCTTTCACTATAAAGCCTTTTTGAAATCTGATACAGTGGCTGGATTAACAACACGTTAAGCTTTAATTTGATGTATTGCATGTGTGATTCCATGAGTTAAATATTTATAGTAATTTTTTTGAATTTGGCGCTCTGCAAATTCACCGGATGTTGGCCAGTTGGGACGCTAGCATCCCACCGGCCCCAAAGAAGTTAAGGGGGATAATGTTCTGTCTCCCTTGTACTGTATGTATACGGTATGTAGCTGATGTTCATACAAGTGTTGTAACTGGTGTATCTTCTTAGCATGTTCATCCCTAACCCGCTACCAAGGAGCGACATCAATGGGGTTACACAGACTCCACACATCCCCCCCCACACATGCATATACACGCACTTACGTCAGCGAAATAGGATTCCATAATATTGCCTCGCTCCATGGAATTCATACAAGTCTTATGATTTGAGTACACAGCACATTACAGTACAGTATAGTACATTTCAGGTCTGGGCAAGAGAGGATTTTGTCTTTAGCTGGATTTGAGAAACCCAGTAACATAAATCCTATACCACCAATCAATCAATGCATTAGTTTCACAGTGGGAGGATCGGGTCACACTTGACTTCACAATCTGCAATGTACCTGGTATTCACTTAGAACTCGGCATATCATGTGGTTACTTGTTGGTAACTTTGGAATTCATTGCAATAGCTACAATTTTTGCAGCAGGTACCACTTTGTCGCAGGTAAGTAAGGATTATGTTGAATTCCATTGTACCCATAGTGCAAATTCAATGTAGTCATAATTGTAAATACCATGTTCTTACCAGCTGAAATAGGAGAGTAAGATGTGTTGCAGACTAAGGAAAATGAGACACACCTGTAAATGTGCACTCTGTTTGTTGTCTGAGTGTGTCTAATGTTCTGTCTATCTTATTCCTAGCTCTATACTGAGTATACCAAACATTTTGACCTCAGAACAGCCTCAAATAGTCGGGGCAAGTGACATCAATAAGTGATCAAATATTTTACCTGGATTCAGCTGGTCAGTCTATGTCATGGAAAGAGCAGGGTGTTCTTAATGTTTTGTATACTTCACACAGCGCTACCAGGGAACAATCTAGTCTAACTATCTGGCCAGTATCAGTATCAATGACCAGAAATCAACAGTTAGAGAGCAGCACTCAGACTTACAACAACCCGATTAAGATGAAAGAAGCTCGACTCGGTCTGGCGCAGGGATCAACCACAGCTGCTTAAACAAACACTCACCTCTACTACAGCACATCTAAGCGGAGTATACCAAACATTAGGAGCACCTTCATAATATTTAGTTTCACCCTCCACTTTGACCTCAGAACAGCCTAAATTCGTAGGGGCATGGAATCTACAAAGTGTCGAAAGTGTTCCACAGGGATGCTGGCCCATGTTGACTCCAAAGCTTCCCACAGTTGTGTCAAGTTGGCTGGATGTCCTTTGGGTGGTGGACAATTCTTGACAAACACGGGGAACTGTCAAGCATTAAAAACCCAGCAGCAGCATTGCAGCTTTTGGCACAAACCGGTGTGCCTGACCCCTACTATCATACCCAGTTCAAAGGCACTTAAATTATTTGTCTTGCCATTCACTCCCTGAATTGCAGATGCACACAATCCATGTCTCAATTGTCTCAAGGATTAAAAATCCTTCTTTAACATGTCTCCTCCCCTTCATCTACACTGATTGAAGTGGATTTAACAAGTGTCATCAATAAGGGATCATAGTTTTCAACTGGATTCACCTGGTCAGTCTGGTCAGTCAGAAAGAGTAGGTGTTCTTAATGTTTTGTACTGAGTATATGTGTCCTATTTGCAGCTGTGTGTGTGTGTGTGTGTGTGTGTGTGCGCGTGTGTGTGCGTGTGTGCGGTCTAGGTCAAAGTCAAGGTCAGCAGGTAGACAGCCTGACAGACAGAGCACTGTGTTAATTGACTGGTGCTAATTCCATCCACTCTACAAACTCTGCCCACTACTACAATACATCACTGATTACGCTGCATTCTTCACAGATCCACTCCACATAGCTGTGTCAGTAGTCATGTGGAAGATATGTAGCACAAGCACAGTCAGGTTTAAATGACTACTTACAGTTGGCATTTGGCATTTTATTAGGATCCCCATTAGCTGTTACAAAATCAGCAGCTACTCTTCCAGGAGTCCACACAAAACATGAAACATAATACAGAATTACATAATACAGAACATTAATAGACAAGAACAGCTCAAGAACAGAACTACATCCATTTTTAAAAAGGCACATGTAGCCTAGATATAAATGCATACACAAAAACTATCTAGGTCAAATAGGGGAGAGGCGTTGTGACACGAGGTGTTGCTTTATCTGTTTTTTGAAACCAGGTTTGCTGTTTATCTGAGCAATATGACATGTAAGGAAGTTCCATGCAATAAGGGCTCTATATAATACTGGACACTTTCTTGAAGTCCCCAAATGTTCTGGATTTGGGGACTGTGAAAAGACCCCTGGTGGCATGTCTGGTGGGTTAGGTGTGTGTGTCAGAGCTGTGTGTAAGTTGACTATGCAAAAGACGTGGGATTTTCAACACATGAATGTTTCTTATAAAAAGATGAAGTGATGCAGTCAGTCTCTCCTCAACTCTTAGCCAAGAGAGACTGTCATGCATAGTATTTATATCAGCCATCTGATTACAATGAAGATAAAAACGTGCCACTTTGTTCAAACTTGCACTGCCTTTCTTTCATAGTTTTTGTTGTTGTTGCATGAATACAATTTCTCACTGTTCAATTGTTGGCCTGCCTACGTTTGCGCACGTTGCCAATGAAATTAAAATAATTGGTAACATCAAATGGTTTTGTGATGAATAAGCCATCTGACGTGAATCTGATGTGGATAATCTTGTTCTTGTAGTGTTTGTAAACACCCTGGTAGGTTGATTAATAACCTGAACCAGATTACAGGCACTGGTTACAGTGAGAAGCTTCCTTTTGAGTGGACAGCTTGATGAAAACCAGTCAATATTCAGGTCCACAAGAAAGTAGACCTCTCTGTTTACATCACATACACTATAAAGAATTTCACACATACTATTTAGATACTGACTGTTAGCACTTGGTGGCCTATAGCATCACCCCAAAAGAAAATACTTTAGATGTGCCAAATGAACCTGCAACCACTTCAGTAACACTTGACATAAAATATTTTCTAAGCATTACAGGGATATGGCTCTGAATATACACAGCAACTCCTCCCCCATAAGCATTTCTGTCTCTTCTACAGATATTATATCCTTGTATTGCTACTGATGTATCATCAAATTAATTATCTAAGTGAAATGGCTAATATATGAATGTTATCTGAGGTTAGCAAGTTATTGATTTCATGAATCTTATTTCTAAGGCTACATATATTAATATGGGCTATTTTCAGCTCTTTCTTGGGTAGCTTATCAGAGATAGACATAATGTTGAAAAGGGCAGACAAAGCAAGAGAACAAATACATACATTCAGCAGTCCATTAATCAATTGGTGTGTGTTTGTGTTTTAACATGTTTTAAAGATGAATGAAAAATAAAACACTAATATACATTGATTAGTTAAATATTCGCCCCCCCCCCCCGAGTCAATAAGAAAAACCTTTAGCAGTGATTACAGTGGAGTCCTCTTGGGTAAGTCTAATAAGAGCATTGCACACCTGTAATGTTAGTCATTATTATTTTCACATTTCGTTCATCTCTGTCAAGGTGTTGGGGATCATGGCGAGACAGAAATGTTCAATTATTAACTTGACCATGCTTAAAGAGATATTAAAGAGATATTCAGTGTCTGATTTGTTCTTGTTACCAATCTACCAATCGCTGTCCATCTATGTAGTTGAATCTGTGCTTGACATTCAATACTTGACTAAGGGACATTACAGATGTTGTATGTATGGGGGATAGAGGAAGTGGTAGCTATTCCAAAATTATATTAATCCCTTTGACATTATGGAATATTCTGTGTAGATCAATGAAAAAAAAATACAATGAAATCTATTTCAATCCCACTTTTTAACGACACAAAATGTGAAAAAAGTTCAAGGGGGTGTATACTTCCAACCTATAGGCAATGTAGCCGAGCCTATTGGAGAGAGTTGGGTGATTCCCTGCGTGAGTGTGCATGTCTGAGGTGTGGCAGTTTGTGTCTGCATGGGGTTATAGCTAGTCAGCTGTTAAGACTTGAGTTCTGCCCAGGGCTTTCCTTCCTTCTGCTGGTGAGAGATACTATACTGTCTCCTATAGGTCCAGCTCATACCCTTTTTTGCACAATCAGGCCAAATTATACTGTGTTGGCTTAGATATTTTTATTTCTACATTGTCCTTTCCCGCACAATTAAATGTATCTGGCTATTTGGATAAAGATTGCACCCCCAAATTCCATGCATAATTAAAGTAAATGGTTCTCTAGAAAGGTTGCAGGTGTAGCATACCTTCCTGGGGGCTCTACTGAGGTGGTCAGGGTCCAGTAGGTAAACTGAGTCTCTGGTTCCCAGCAGCAGCCTGCCTCTCTCCTCATCCAACAACACAGAGTGGGAATGGAGACCATCAGTAGGACTCAGGAACACTGATACACTAGCACTCTGGACCAGCTCTGAGAGAGAGAGAGAGAGAGAGAGAGAGAGAGAGAGTCAAAACACACACAGGAATGCATACAGACTTTCATACACATATTCTGTGGCATGGAAAAAGGTTGGTTTGGTTCATCAAGACTTAATAGACACTTAGTTTAATGAACCTGGACACTATAAGCATAGTTTGGAGAGACTTTTTCTAGACAGAGACAGGTTGTCTAGAAACAGGTCATGGATGCCTACGTGTCTTGGCATGAGCTGAAACTGTCTCACTGTTCAACACCTTAACTGAGCGAAGAGAGTGAAAATCCTTCTCTGTGTGAGAGAGAGAGAGAGAGAGAGAGAGAGAGATAGAGTGTGTGTATTGGTCATTGCTCATCACCTCTCCTACAAACACACAGAGACGTCAGAATGCAGACCGACAGAAAGAGAAGCTAATGCATGGGCACGCTACACTCACATTACAATAAGGGCATAATGAGATATTACAGTGGGTTTTATCTTCAGACAGTGAAAGTGTTAAAGACGCCAGGATAAACCGACCTCGACCCACAGTGTTACTGACTGGCTGTAGATGGAGAAGGAGATGAGGAAGAGTGGGTTTGTCCTCAGTCGCCGCCATACTTGCATCATTATCAATAACCCACCATCACCATTGTAACAGATCCCTGTCACCCCAACATATCCATACCTACAGTATACATCATCCATCATCTTCACTAAATCTCCAGATGGTTAAACCTGACCATTAAACTGATGTCACATGTCTGTCAAGACTAGGTTTAGATTAGACCCTGACCAAAATGACAGTTTGGGTTCCAGGGGGGGAAGCCTTCTGAATAGCTCTCATACAAACATATATTAAACCATGCAAATCAATGCCTGCCCTCCACTCCTGAATATCTCCTGCTCATCCACAAATACATTCTTCTAGAGTGAGAGCGGAGCTTCAGAGACAGACCAGTGAGAGGTATGTATGCATGTCTTCCCCATATCCATTCACCTGTCTCTAACCTATCTAATCTCCCCATAGGTCAAATGTAGTTAGAAACATGATGTTATGCACCACATACAAGACCATTATTCCTCCAACAAACATTTACAGTTGGCACTATGCATTCGGGCGGGTAGAGTTCTCCTGATATCCTCCATGTTCGTTGGACTGCCAGATGGTGAAGCATGATTCGTCACGCCAGAGAACACGTTTCCACTGCTCAAGAATCCAGTGGCGGAGAGGTTTACACTCCAGCCGATGCTTGGCATTGCACCTCTTGATCTTTGGCTTGTGTGGAGCTGCTTGGCCATGGAAACCCATTTCATGAAGCTCCCGACGAACAGTTCTTGTGCCGACTTTGCTTCCAGAGGCAGTTTGGAACTCGGTAGTGAGTGTTGCAACCAAGGGTTTTTACACACTACGCGCTTCAGCCAGAGGCAGTTTGGAACTTGGTATTAAGTGTTGCAACTGAGGATTTTTACACCCTACGCACTTCAGCACATGTGGCCTACCACTACATGGCTGAGCTGTTGTTGCTCCTAGATGTTTCCACTTCACAATAACAGCACTTACAGTTGACCGGGGCAGCTCTAGTAGGGCAGAAATTTGACAAACTGACTTGTTGGAAAGGTGGCATCCTATGACGGTGCCACGTTGAAAGTCACTGAGCTCTGGAGTAAGGCTACTCTACTGACAAGGTAAAAATAAGTCCTTCTGCCCCTGAACAAGGCAGTTAACCCACTGTTCCTAGAACGTCATTGTATATAAGAATTGGTTCTTAACTGACTTGCCTAGTTAAACAAAATTTTATTTGTGCATGTATATTATTAATTTCCTATGATACAGTATGTTATGAAATTGCAATATGTATGATATGTTAGAGTTAAGGTTTAGGGGAAGAGTTAGCTAACATGCTTAGTAGTTGCAAAGTTGTTAAAATGCTGAAGTTGTTAGATTTTCGAACACGCAACCTTTGGGTTGTTAGACGTTCATGTTATACAACCACCCAACCTTTGGGTTGTTAGACGTTCATGTTATACAACCACCCAACCTTTGGGTTGTTAGACGTTCATGTTATACAACCACCCAACCTTTGGGTTGTTAGACGTTCATGTTATACAACCACCCAACCTTTGGGTTGTTAGACGTTCATGTTATACAACCACCCAACCTTTGGGTTGTTAGACGTTCATGTTATACAACCACCCAACCATCCTCCATTGCTTTTTGCCTTAATGCCTAATGTAATCTTCTGTCTTGTAACCAAATGTAACATATCATACTAATATTAGTCTCGTCAATGAGACCAGGCTGTATGAAATCATACTTGGGAGAAAAGTACTTTTCTTGTTCAGGGTAATTGATCTGGGTGAGGTTTCCCAAAACCACTGTAGCTAATATGGTACTTTACTTCACTTGACAACCCAGACTCAAGCACACACACACACACACACACACACCTTCCCTCACCCCAAACTGCCCAAATTGAGGTGATGTTGACTTTATGTTTCTCTTCTGGATGAATGAAGGCTGGTGACTCCAGAGATCTGGGTGTGTGAGGGGGTCACTCTGAGAGGTTTGACACTGTGATTAGCCTGAGGATGTGAATGCTTAGCGACGTTACTCACTACCAATATTTGAACTTTTAGACCCCTCCCTCGCCCCCTAATACCTCTTCTTACACACACATCACCCCGACGCACTCACCTTTCTCTCTCGTTCTCTCGCTCTCTCTTTCGCAGAAACACACACACGCACCCGCACATACACGCAGAGCCACTATGCCCTTTCCACACTAAACCTACAGAGAGCTTAGCCGTGCTAGCCCTTGGTTAACTCTGTCATTTGCTCGGTAAACACACAGCACTAGGATCCCAGGGATAGGCCCAGCTTAGCCTCACTGTTAGCACTTAGCTTATCGCTGAGCTCCAGCCATGACACCTCCCCCTTTCTCT
The DNA here is from genome assembly GCF_002021735.2 of Oncorhynchus kisutch. Classification (NCBI taxonomy): domain Eukaryota; kingdom Metazoa; phylum Chordata; class Actinopteri; order Salmoniformes; family Salmonidae; genus Oncorhynchus; species Oncorhynchus kisutch. The sequence goes on along the minus strand of NC_034177.2, from coordinate 32,383,965 downwards.
GCAGTCTCTCCACAGGCACCGTTCAGCAAATCCTGATCCCCATGGAGTTCTACTGGTTTATTTGAGTTAGATAGCATTTCACATCGGCTAGTGGCTAGCATCAGGTTTTAAGATAACCCTACTGACGGACTGTCTGTGTGCATGTGTAGCGGTTGTGCGTGTGACAGCTACAGCGCCACAGCCCAGGGCGTGTTCACTATATGGTGACTAAGAGGCTTCCTCTCCTCCCCACCCTATTCTCCGAGGATGGGAATCAACAGTGACAGAGAGATATGTTTCTGCGTATGATATACAGATGAATATCCTGCAGGCAAATACATTATAGTTTTGATCTCAAGTTTATCAGATAACAGAGTTAAAACACTGAGATCTTCAGTCAAACTTAATCACTGTCATGTAAAACAGAATGACATTGGAATGTCATAACTATATAGGATTGGTGGGTTAACACTCCTGCGATACTGTACAGGAACATTGTGTAATATCACAGCGCTATCGACCTGAATCAGCTTGGAAAGATGTAAGACGTGGAAGTGTTCCCCTGGAAAAGAGAGATGGAGAGAACATGGATTTACAGTTACATATATTTCAGGGCTATAAAGTAAACTGCTTGTCTGGATCTGGATCAGCATGTGGGTTATGGAAAACTTGATTTACATGAGTTTAAAGTGGGAGGGCCAGTCAGATTAACTCTGTAGAATATATGCCTGTATTATTATCACAAGACAAAATGTCCTAATACAGAATTTCCAAAACTCCTTGCTTCACATTAAGTTGTTTACACTAGCACTACACAGCTGATTCAAATAACCATCTCATCATCAAGCTTTATTTGAATCTGTTGTGTAGTGCTAGGGCAAAAAACAAAATGTGTACCCAGGGGGGGACCCCAGGACCGAGTTTAGGGAACCCTGTCTTGGATAATATTATCATATTATTGAGGATGGCGTAGCAGTTCAGGCATCTTTGTCTTGTCGTGTCCCGTGTCCACATTTTTTTCTTCGTATATATTTCGGCCCTTACCTTACCGCATTTTCAAACGCTGTATATAGATTTTCTCTATTGTGTTATTGACTGTACGCTTGTTTATTCCATGTGTAACTCTGTGTTGTTGTTTGTGTCGCACCGCTTTTCTTTATCTTGGTCAGGTCGCAGTTGTAAATGAGAACTTGTTCTCAACTGGCCTACCTGGTTAAATAAAGGTGAAATAAAAAATAAAATAAAAAAATACATTATGGCCAAACTCCCCGTAGTTACTTGGCAAGGAGCCACTAGTACGACAGCAACACATGTACCCTCAAACTGTCTTCACAGCTCATCCCCATGACAGATTTTTGAAAATACACACAAAAACAACAACTAAACACAGTCTGCTGTGATAATATTTAGATCAGGATTATTTAGCTGCGTGTGATTGGACGGGAGCCATACTGTAACCATACATGTTATGGATTGATCCACCAAGACCCTGAGAGAGGTTTCAGGCTAGAACTAGGGCTGGTATATCAGTGGAATCTTCAATGTTGATTGTTCTCCCTTTTGAAAAATTCTGAACTCTTTCACCTCTGAAGGAATCAAAGGACAAACGTTGCCTGGTGGTTATTGAGAGGAAAGTACACTGCGAATGCGCTTTCTGAACTCCAGTTCATTCAGCCAGGGATGATGTGTGTATTTGAAGTGTGTGATCATAAAGAGATTATGTTGTTTGAAGCATGTGGTCAATCAGGGATGAAGATGTTTTGGAGGAGTTTGTTCAATCGGAGATGATTGACTTCAGTAGAGTTTGACTTTGCCAACTGTATTTTCAGAGGGGATGATGTTATTTTTTAAGTGTGATTTCAGTCAGGGACAATTTTCCTTTGATGGATTTCATAATACACTCTCAGAGCCTAATCTGACAACATTATGAATATTTGAGTTTTGCTGAGATCTAAGGCTCAAGAATTCAATTGGCATGAAACAAGGCAATCTGCAGAGCTGAACCTGCATATTTCTACAGGACAAATTGCTAAATAAATAGAGTGTTTCAGGAAGTTATTATTTCTACCACTATTTATGTACTACAATGTATTTATGTTGTAAAATAACAACATGTAAATGAGCTTCTATTTTCAGCGATGCTGAGTCTACAGGAGACTTGGCCAGGGAAAAGGGTTGGGGTTAGGGGGTGAGTCCAAGGTTGCAATTGGGATGCGGGGGTTTGTATCTGGGTTACAGTAGTGCAGGGGTTGGCAAAGACCGGCCTGTAATATATATTTTTTGCCCCCACAAGGTTTTTAGTAAAAAAGGGGTTTTGGTCAAGAAAGACTAAAATCACCAGGAATTCAGCAAAAAATGTGTTTCCAAGTATTACCACAAAAAAAGAGATGTGATTGTGCTCAATGCAATCAAGGTATCAAACAATTGTTTGTTTTAAATACAATCTATGTTTGGGCTTAGTTGTGATCATTATGCAGTGTAGAATTTAGTAGTATTATTTTCCGACCATTCGCTCCAACAAACATTGTCCCGTGGCCTCATCTAGTTGCCTACCCATGGAGTACTGAATGTGAACTAGTGACTGGTGACTTTGTTGGGGTGAGGGTTTAGGTGTTAATAGTTAGATCAGGATTTGGTGGTCAGGGTTGAAGTAGAAGTTTTGGGGGTTACAGTCAGACTAAAGCTGGTAATGAGGTTCTTATGGGTGGTTAGTGTGTTTGCGTTATTGTAGTGTTTGTGTTAGAGTTTGAGTAATTTTTTGCTACGGGGGTTTAGAGACCCTGTAGGGCTTAGAAACAAACACAGCCTCTAGTTTACCCTAAACACACTGACACACAGAGTACCACAGCTACCACACAGCCAGACCCATTGTGGTCCTGTATTGCTCAGTCGAAAGAGAAAGGTGCTTGTAATGCCAGGATTGTGTATTCGTTTCCTGGGGCCACCCATTCGTAAAATGTATGCACACATAAAAATGATTTTGGGGATAAAAGCGCCTGCTAAATTGCATAACAACAAAATATTTAAGTGCCTTTGAACGAGGTATATTAGTAGATGCCAGGCGCACCGGTTTGTGTCAAGAACTGCAACGTATCTGGGTTTTTCACGCAGAACAGTTTTCTGTGTGTATCAAGAATGGTCCACCACCCAAAAGACATCCAGCCAACTTGATACAAATGTGGGAAGCATTGGAGTCAATATGGGCCAGCATCCCTGTGGAATGCTTACGACACATTGTGGAGTCCCTTCCCAGACAAATTCAGGCAGTTCTGAGAGGCAAACAATACTGAGCTACAAACTCATTGTGTATTTGTAAGAAATATAGAACTCTATAAAGCACATGTGTATTTAAAACAAATTAAATGTTTGCCTATCCATCACCACCACTATAAATGCTTCATAGATTTAACATGGTAACAGGGTGTAAAAGAGATTTTCCTTACTGTAGAGACTAAAGCCAATGTTGAGGCTGAAAAGTCTACAGTTATTGTAGTTTTACAGCCTGACAAATACAACCCAACCCTACGCTCTCCCTTTATTACCTACAGTATGGACAACCCCAAATAGCTCTCTCTGTTTTCAAGCGATCTTTCACACCTCATATGTTTTAACACAGCGGCCAAGTGATGGTTTATTGGTGTGTGTATTGGTACGTGTGTGTGTTCTGTTAACAATTGTGGGTCGTTTCACGAAATTATTACCTTTTGCATTTTTAAGTAGAAATTGTGCACAAATATTGCATTTTAAAAGCCTGTTATATTGAGTGAATTGTCCTTTAATATAGACCATATGGAGAATTGTGCCAACATGCAGCATTTTGACATGTACCCTCTGTGAATCCTCTGCGACTTCTAGGAAGATTTTAACCCACTTAACAGCAACATTTCTCCAGGTTTTCACCATCATTGTAAAGCCCTTATTTTGTTGCTTTGACAAAGTAATTTCTAAAGATTAGTATTTATTTACTTTGATTAGGGATTCATTTTAAGGATAAAATAACTGTTCCTCATTTTAAGGTCAACCCTGTTACATGAACTGATCTCTCATTTTACTATGGTGAAACTATTTTACATCTAATAGTCAAATCATAGTGTAAAAGCAGGTGAGCTGGTTTTACTCTGTTTGGCAATTTTCTGGTGTTTTGTGGTGGTGAGTGGGTTGAGCATGACATGTCAACTCTGTTACCCATAGATAGACAGGCTAGACATTTTGTTCACAATTCAAAATGGACAGAACAAGCTTCCAATCCCTCTGTTACAAAGGCATCCACGGCTGATTTAAGACGAAATCGTCAACACTGTTACGGTCATCCCCGTTATGGTCAACCCTGGTGCGGTCAACCCTGTTACTTTATTTGGCACTTAATAGGCATTTACTATAGTTTTTTTTACCAAGTTACACTAGTCAAAAGGCACCAAATTGGTGGACAGAGCCTTCAAACTCACATGAGCTGAAAAAAAAAGTGAATCATTCTAGAAGTAAAATGATCAAAAAGAGAGAGATAGAAGTCAGAACAATCAGCTGGACAGTGCGCCAGAGAATGGCTCATTTGCAGATAATTCAACATAGCTACTGATAAAAATACTGCAGGTGATGATGATGGAGAAAAAGCTGTTTGGTGTTTTGCACTTTCTGCATATATTATGTTGCACCTCTGTTGTCGATATAGTTCTCTCTTTGTAGATGTGGCAGTCATTTCTTGATTTAGAGCATGTTGCCAAAAACCTGTGCCAACTTAAAGTCAGGTCATTGTTTCTCAAAATGTTGGTTCAGAACCTACTGGTGGGTCAAAGCTAGTTCATCCTCCTAGCTAAAGCATCTATTAAAAATAGTATAATCAATTTAATCTGGTTAAGGCATATACTAAACATGATTATTTAATTTGTCCTAAACCATATATCATTCAGCCATCAGTGCATCGGCATATTATTACTGTACCATAGCTCCCAGTCTCTTACCTTTGTAGCTGAGTTGGACTCTGGGGACACTCTGTTTGACACTTTCTCCAGAAGGCAGGAGGACCAGCAGTACCATCCCCAGAAGCAGCAGTCCTGGGTGGGCTAGAGACAGCCTAATCCTCCCTTGACCTCCAGTAAAGCCCCAGGACAGTCTCTCAACAGGCTCACACTCAGTCCCTCCAGTCTTCATGATGCGAAAGTGAAGGTTTTCTTCTCTGTTCCACAACTGTTTCTCAACAGTCCTGAAAGAAGGAGGAGAGCAATGCCAAGGAGTTTGGGAGTTAACCAAGGAAAGTCGACTTTCTTCTCTGTCTCTTCTCTCTCTCTCTCTCTCCCTATCCCGGTCTCTCCCTCTCTCTCTCCCTGTGTGAGTGTGTCTGTCTGTTCTCTGTGTGCGTGTGTCTGTGTTTGTGTGTGTGTGAGTATTCAGCTGTTTCTCCATGGTACCGTACAGGCATGTGTGTTCTTCGTACCAGGCCAACATCAGCTGTTACCTTTCCTACCTCTCCTTTT
>NC_034177.2:32211015-32373515 GCF_002021735.2 Oncorhynchus kisutch | reverse complement strand
CATAAAGACGTTCATACACACAGTATGATGTAAGGAAAAAGTTTGATTTGGTATATCAAGAATTCATAGAATACACTGGAAACAATGTAGCGCAGTTTGGAGAGACGTTTCATAGAGACAGGCTGTGTGTTGAAACAGGTCATGGATGTCTGCGTGTCTTGGCATGAGGTGAAACGTTCTAATCCCTTGTCTCTCGGTTCAACACCTTAACTGAATGGAGAGAGACTGAACATCCATTGAATGCATGGTGTGTGTATGTGAGAGAGGAGAAAGAGGGAGCGAAACAAGGAAAGACCACCCTTGATAAAGCATTAGCTACCACTGAGGTACCCAGTAAGTAATCACATCTCTCCATCTATCAAGGACAAAGTGAATTAGACCTCCTATTACACACACACACACACACACACACAATTCCCTGAACAAGGGCACAGACTTGGCGTAATAACAGAGCTAATTGGTTTTAGCTCTCAGGACTTGAGCTGTTTTTCTTGGCAACAGTCAATCATGTTTCTTTGTGCTGTTTAAGAAAGCATGTTGCTAGCTCCCATGTGGTTCTACTAGGCTAAATACATGACTGACACTATGGTATGTTGAAAGAATACACAACATAAAATATACTAACAGCATTTAAATGTTCTCTATTAGCTATGACTCAAATGACTGTATAAAACACAGTTAAGGGAGAAACCTAATAAAAGGCCCTAAAACAACAGTGTAACTTTAAGCAGGATTTCTCACAGTCAGTGTTGGTGCTGTTTTGTTCACAGTGTTGGTATGTTGTTTCCTCATTCATAAAAAGCCTCCATTGACTTACACTAACAGAACTGTGACGTGATGTCTGTGTAATATTGTTCACAAATGGTCCACTAATGTTTATTTTCAATTATTTCCACTAATATCATTGCCACCTCCTCTACTGTTTCACTCACCTCTTCTCACTCCTGAAGCAAGACCTCCCTGTTCTACTGTATGGGAACTGTTGTGTTTCACACACACATTTACACACACACACCACACACCGACACAGACACAGACCCAGACCCAGACCCAGACCCAGACGCACACACACACACACACACACACACACACACACACACACACACACACACACACACACACACACACACACACACACACACACACACACCACACACACAGAGAGAGAGAGAACTACTTGGGTTATAGTGAAAGGGGTGAAATGGGTTTCATTGCACAACCTAAAGGCCACAGTAAACAAATACTCTGATATCCTCTGCATTTACCATCCCTACGGGACTCAACATTAGTCATAATATCAATATAATAACTATATAGCACATTCTAGTATGATGTGAAAGTGCTTTAGCAGTCTGTATTGCATCATATCTGTTCAGCTGCACTCTGAAGTTTGAATGTGGGTTATCCACCATGACAGAAAGTCAACATCGGAACCAACGAGAGCCTGCTTTGAGATGTTATCGCTGTTATAGCTTTCGATCATAACAGCAGCATATGCTTATCTCTATATAATTACACGAAAAACTAACATTAATTAAGCATAAGTTATTAACTGATTAACCGTTATGATTGCTATAGAGGCCCCTGACATACTCCCATACATGCTAACGTGAGAATCCATCTAATCTGAGATGATTAGATGAATAGTGATGGAACACATTTTACAGGTTTAAATAGCTATCATACATCATCCAGAAGAACGCTTTAATCCATGCCAAAAAGTAAAGGAAGGTAAGGAGGTAAAGAAACCCAACACCCACTCCATTCTTAGTAGTGTACAGTGACTATTTGATCCTGTGCCTGAGGAAAGGCTGTAGTTCCTGTGCTAATGTGCCTCCTAATAAATCCTATACATCATCCTGACAAAGCTCTTTGGTCAGATCCAATGACCTATAACAGCTTTAGGGGAATGTTCAGTATAACGGGACTTGGTTAGGGGACATTTCAACGGTGACTCTTTTTTGGAGACCATTTATCATGCAAACATCAGATAAAAAATAGCTCCAATCCACAAACTAACTTCCTCCGAAAACCTTAATGCATTCAATCAATACAGGGTGAGGTTCCAAAGGGATGATATTACAACAGAATTCCTTCAGTTTAGCTTTTATAGGAAAACCTACTCAGGGCTGGAAACCAGAGGGAAAGTATCAGGTCCCGGCCCTGTGGTCCTTGTGCTCTCTGGCAGAGGTGAGACTGTTATATGATGACAGAGCTGTTATCTGTAGCCCAGTGCTGTAGCGGTAAGACAATACTACAGTCTATGATAATAGACATGTGGTGTTGTTATTAGAGGCTCATTTCATGTTTACTGTAGCGATTTAATCTTCCGTTATGCCTAAATGTGAGAGCCCTCAGGTCAGTGCAGAAAATCGTGTGTGTGTGTGTGTGTGTGTGTGTGTGTGTCTAATCCTACGCACCTGAGAGAGGGTTAGGCCGACTGACTGTAACAGGACAGGTAAACCTAAACACTAAACATCCTGAGAGCTACACTGATAGGATTAATAGCCTGTGACTGAAAGGACTGACAGGTCTGAGTGCTGCATTTACATCAGCCCAATGGCCTGAGGATACAGCAATACTTCTTCAACACTCATTACACTTACTCCTGCTAGGGGATGGGCAACTCCCATCCTGGACAGCTAAAGGGTGTTTCAGGCTTTTGTAGGACATTATTAGCTGAATGGTGATAAGCAGGTCATGGACCTGAGGGAACTGACTTTCTGCCATATTGCTTTCTGTGAAGGGGAGTGAATAAGGGGAAATAGAAGTAGACATAACCATATACAAGAACTGCAAAGCTGCTGGGTTTTTCATGCTCAACAGTTTCCCATGTGTATCAAGAATACCCAAAGAACATCCAGCTAACTTCACATAACTGTGAGAACCATTGGAGTCAACATGAGCCACTTCGACAGCTTGCAGTCCATGCCCTGACAAATATAGGCTGTTCTGGGGGTAAAAGGGAGTGCAACACAATATTAGGAAGGTGTTCCTAATGTTTTGAACACTCAGTGTATAAAGAGAGATAAAGAGGACAGACAGGAAGGAATGATAGCCAGCAGGGCTGTTCTGTGCCACTTGGATGCTGTAGACTCTGAGCACACACACACTCATTTTCATTCATGCATGCACACACACACACACACACACACACACACACACACACACACACACACACACACACACACACACGACAGAAGACTGACTCAGAAATAATAGAACAGTTCATAACATTTTATATTATAATAATTCCAGGTCACCATTGATACAAGTCAGTATTCAACATAAATCCATGTTGGTCCTGTGGGGCTCAGTTGGTAGAGCATGGTGCTTGCAATGCCAGGGTTGTGTTTTGATTCCCATGGTGGACCAGCACAGAAATCAAACATGAAAAATGTATGCACTCACTACTGTAAGTCACTCTAGGTAAAAGCGTCTACTAAAATGTAAAGTAAAATATAATGTCTGAGGAAGTCGGGAGGTAATGTGGAAAGCAGCCACTAGGGGCAAGGGTGAGCGCTGTTACCTTCAAGTTGCTAGGGCAATGCGCAGAAGCATCTGGCCTCTAAGCAGTGGCGGTCCTAGCTTGTACGGCTCCCTGAGCGAACCCCCCTTCAGCGCACAACACAAATAAATAATCACAACATTTAAAAATATATCAATATAAAAATACATACAAAAATAAGACTCATAAATATCAAAAAGAAGTAACAAATAGAAACAAATTGTAGTATATAAATACAAATAAAAAATTTGAATATAATTATTACACTATTACCCTATTGCTAACAAAATGCACACAAATAAAACTAGATTGCACAAATCCTATATCACACAAATGCCCAAATAGAATAACACACTTATAAAGACGCGATTCTGATTATTACACTATTGCACTTCAAAACACAAAAACACAAACTAAATTGCATAACTAATTGCATTACTAATTGCATTAGAACTGTACAAAGTTAGAGGTGCGCTATTTGATAGATTCCCCCGCTCCCCCAACCTTGGTCTTCCAGTGGAGAGATCTGAGGTCAACCTACCCCAGCCGCCCTCCCCATCTCGTACTTCTGAGTGACCTACTTCTGAGACCTTCCAGGCAATTTCCTTCCTAGCTCACAAACTAGAATCAGGTCCACCACTCCGACAGGGTTAATTGACCCACAGTCCCACACAGTGACATGATATCATTGACGTGACGGGCAAATGAGCGATAGAAAACCAATCGTGCAAATACAGTGGGACAAAAAAGTATTTAGTCAGCCACCAATTGTGCAAGTTCTCCCACTTAAAAAGATGAGAGAGGCCTGTAATTTCCATCATAGGTACACTTCAACTATGACAGACAAAATGAGAAAAAAAATCCAGAAAATCACATTGTAGGATTTTTTATTTATTTATTTGCAAATGATGGTGGAAAATAAGTATTTGGCCAATAACAAAAGTTTATCTCAAAACTTTGTTATATACCCTTTGTTGGCAATGACAGAGGTCAAATGTTTTCTGTAAGTCTTCACAAGATTTTCACACACCTTTGCTGGTATTTTGGCCCATTCCTCCATGCAGATCTCCTCTAGAGGAGTGATGTTTTGGGGCTGTTGCTGGGCAACACGGACTTTCAACTCCCTCGAAAGATTTTCAGTAACACACTACGCCGCCAGGGACTCAAATCCTGCAGTGCCAGACGTGTCCCCCTGCTTAAGCCAGTACATGTCCAGGCCCGTCTGAAGTTTGCTAGAGGGCATTTGGATGATCCAGGAGAAGATTGGGAGAATGTCATATGGTCAGATGAAACCAAAATATAACTTTTTGGTAAAAACTCAACTCGTCGTGTTTGGAGGACAAAGAATGCTGAGTTGCATCCAAAGAACACCATACCTACTGTGAAGCATGGGGTTGGAAACATCATGATTTGGGGCGGTTTTTCTGCAAAGGGACCAGGACGACTGATCCGTGTAAAGGAAAGAATGGGGCCATGTATCATGAGATTTTGAGTGAAAACCTCCTTCCATCAGCAAGGGCATTGAAGATGAAACGTGGCTGGGTCTTTCAGCATGACAATGATCCCAAACACACCGCCAGGGCAACGAAGGAGTGGCTTCGTAAGAAGCATTTCAAGGTCCTGGAGTGGCCTAGCCAGTCTCCAGATCTCAACCCCATAGAAAATAGGGAGTTGAAAGTCCGTGTTGCCCAGCAACAGCCCCAAAACATCACTGCTCTAGAGGAGATCTGCATGGAGGAATTGGCCAAAATACCAGCAACAGTGTGTGAAAACCTCGTGAAGACTTACAGAAAACGTTTGACCTCTGTCATTGCCAACAAAGGGTATATAACAAACTATTGAGATAAACTTTGTTATTGACCAAATACTTATTTTCCACCATAATTTGCAAATAAATTCATTAAAAATCCTACAATGTGATTTTTTGGGATTTTTTTTCTAATTTTGTCTGTCATAGTTGAAGTGTACCTATGATGACAATTACAGGCCTCTCTCATCTTTTTAAGTGGGACAACTTGCACATTTGGTGGCTGACTAAATACTTTTTTGCCCCACTATCACCATTCTGAATATTTTTTATTTGTGGTTGTTCTTTCTTTATATTTTTCATTTTATTTTATTTTATTGTATTTTTGTTGTTATTGTTGTTTCTTTGTTTTGTTTTTGTGCGGGCATGCCATGCCTCCCCCGCAAGATGCCACCCTGGGCGGCTGCCCATGTCGCCCCCGGCAAGATGCCACCCTGGGCGGCTGCCCATGTCGCCCCCGGCAAGATGCCACCCTGGGCGGCTGCCCATGCCGCCCCCGGCAAGATGCCACCCTGGGCGGCTGCCCATGCTGCCCCCGGCAAGATGCCACCCTGGGCGGCTGCCCATGTCGCCCCCGGCAAGATGCCACCCTGGGCGGCTGCCCATGTTGCCCCCGGCAAGATGACACCCTGGGCGGCTGCCCATGTCGCCCCCGGCAAGATGCCACCCTGGGCGGCTGCCCATGTCGCCCCCGGCAAGATGCCACCCTGGGCGGCTGCCCATGCCGCCCTCGGCAAGATGCCACCCTGGGCAGCTGCCCATGTCGTCTATGCCTAAATCAGCCACTGTGTAACGACTCTCCTCTTCTTCTGACGAGGAGTAAGAGAGGTCAGACCAATGTGCTGCGTGGTAAATTTCCATTTTAATACATAAAACTGAACATTATAAAAATACAAAATAACAAAGTGAAAGAACAAACGAAAATCGAAACAGTCCCGTATGGTACAAACACAGACACAGGAAATATTCACCCACAACTCAAAAGTGAAACCAGGCTACCTAAGTATGGTTCTCAATCAGGGACAACGATTGACAGCTGCCTCTGATTGAGAACCATACCAGGCCAAACACAGAAATCCCAAAACATAGAAAAAGGAACATAGACAACCCACCCAACTCACACCCTGACCATACTAAAACAAAAACATAACAACAGAACTAAGGTCAGAACGTGACACATTGCTTCTAAGCAGTGGCGGTGCCAAAGGTTGTATGTTCGAATCCAGAAATAGAAAGTTGTTTTTGAGATTTTAGTTTTAAGCCTATGCGCAACCTTAACCCTTACCTTAACCATTCGAAGTTATCCCTAACCATAAACATGTGGAGTTAATGCCTAAACCTAACCTTAAACACTTTGAAATGTGACGCTTGGGAAACATAGATGAGCATCTAATTCTGTTGTGAGCCTGTGAACGCTAGTTGAATAATTCATAGTGAAAGTCAGTTTCCTTGGTTATGTGTGTTAGTCTTTTGTGTTTGGTAACAGTTTGAATAATATGGCAGGCACACACACAACACACATACACATAAACCATCTCATCTAAGGTACCCCTCTCTGTTTGCATAAAGGAATATAAAAGCATAACCAAATAAGGACATGCTATTACCACCAGTCAGAAAACTTCCAACTGCAGAGGTGATTCTAGGTATTTAACCTCCTGACAAAAAACTAAATACTCTAACACAAAACATAACAGATTACAGTTCCGTTTGCTCAACATTCCAAAATCCTGATATGCTATTGATAAAATGTCTGTGCAGATTCTATAATTATTACACAAACATGCACGCACCCGCACACCTTCCACCCCTGGCCAGGAGAGTTCTGAGAGAGTGGGAATGCTTTCAGCCCAGTCCAGGAAAACGTTCAGCCATAAAACCCATGACGCTGTCACACAGCTCAGGAATGGTGCTGAGGGCCATTCTAAACACAGCAGAATATTGATGCGTACTGGAGCCTGTCCAGCACTGCTGGATATACTGTAGCATTGATATTTCATTTCAGAAAAGCAGGTGTGAAATGGCCTCTTCATTGCTATCAATTTTACCTCTTCTAAAAGCTAAATATTTTCAAACACAAATGTCTGTATCAGAATCAACCTCCTGTCCTTTTGTTGTACCCTGTCCCTGCCACTGTGTGTCTGTGCTTGCGTGTTGTATGTCTATGCCTGTGCATACACTTATCAGTCTTAAACATGTCTGACAAGGCATAGTCAGTGAGGCAATGATTGGCTGATGTTTAAAGAGTCCAATCACAGGAGGTTTTTCTCTGTTGTCTTTCTGAGGCGAAACGGCAGAAAATTTGCCAGCATTTATTTATCTACGTCTCCTCTGACTGACACTACTGGACTACTGCCAGGCAGAGGAGAGCAATCACCATCCTCATACCTCTATTTCTCTTTCTCTATTTCTCTTTCTCTCTTTCTCTCAATCTTTCTGCCTCTGTCTTTCTCTCTTGATCTTTCTCTCTCTGTCTCTTTCTCTCTCTCTCTCTCTCTCTCTCTCTCTCTCCCTCTTTCTCTCTTGATCTCTCTCACTTTCTCTTTATCTTTCTGTCACTGTCTCTTTCTTTCTTGATCTTTCTCTCCTCTCTCTCTTTCTCTCTCTCTTTCTCCCTGTTTATCTCTCCCCCTCTTTCCTTCATTCTCTCTCTTTATTGCTCTCTCTCTCTGCCTACCCTGTGTCCTGGTAGGGTCTGTAGAGCTGAAGTACAGCTATATAGCTGGGAGCAGGCTGGCCTGGGATGGCTAGAATAATGAGGTAGCAGGTTATGACTGTGTCTTTATCCTGCCCTGCCTGTTACACTGACCACAGGGTGTCAGAGAGTTTCCAAACAGCCACTGTGTGTGTGTGTGTGTGTGTGTGTGTGTGTGTGTGTGTGTGTGTGTGTGTGTGTGTGTGTGTGTGTGTGTGTGTGTGTGTGTGTGTGTGTGTGTGTGTGTGTGTGTGTGTGCGTGCGTGTAACATTATGAAGACTTTTACCAAACACACACATACGTAACCAAAGAAAAACAATGAATCATTATACTTATAAAATGTTATGAACTATTATATTATTCCATTCTCAATCTTCTGCCATGCTTCCTCCTCTAAGCAAAAACTTCAGCTCTACTTCAGATTTTGACAGAAGGGTATTAAGACACTGAGTCAACATAGTGACCAGACAGTACCACACCCACCCACACACACACACAAACACACAGACCAGACAGACACACCAAACCTCAGAACACAGACTATTAGCACTGAGGTGAGAGAAAAAGTGTGTAGCGAGGAGGATAGTTTACTACTGTCAGAAGACTGTCAGAATGTCCTCATACCAAACTCCTCTTAAACATTCTGCCTACGACTCTCTGAAATACTCCACATACCCCAGGGGGCTAAATATGTTCATCGACATTGTATGCAGTATTTATGGTCTGGGAGAGATAAAGACAACACTATATCATAAAGAGAAATATGTATACCATATGAGGCGTATCCAATGTTCAACTCCTGGTAGCCTAGTTTTAGGAGAACTATCCAGCTGTTCTATTCCTAGCTAGATTCTACAAATCAAATTCTAGAAGCTTTGTAGAATTTGGAACACACCACTAGCTTTGGAACACACCACTTGTTAGTAAACCAATCTAAACAATGTCAATAAACTGTTTGTGTGCTTTTCTTGTAGGCCTACTGTTTTGTGAGAAATAGTTAGAGGTGCTCTAGCCTGGAAACCCGATGTTGAATTGCAATGAATTCTATGTAGGGCAGAAATTAGCTTTTGAATCAGGAAAGTTTCCTCTCATGACCTCTAAATGCCAGAATGTGGAATTAAATGATATGTTCATTTACTTTACAGGTTGTCAGTGTGGTTGGTCTGTTTGTCGGTAGGAATGTGTGTCAGTATATCCACAGGAAAGTATAATTACATATTTTCAAAGTGATTGTAGTGCATTCAGATTCCTATCACCTGAAGCATGTGCAGATCCATGTAAACATGCTTAAGACCTAGGCAAGTATGTATGCGTCACCTGCATGTCTTTTCATCTTGTGTGCATGCTTCAGGAAAATACATCTGAATGCATTACCCAGCGCTTTGAAAAGTTGATGTAATTATGCTTTCCTGTGGATATATTGTCTCACTTTCCCACTGCCAAAAGGACCAACCGCACAGACACCCTGTAAAGTACTGAACGTTTAAATATGATTTGATTCAACATTCTGGATTGTAGAGGTCGTGAGAGAAAACGCTCCTGTCTGTTCGTGTTTCTAGACAAGAAGTGCTTTAGCTGTGCCATTAGTCATAATTCAATATGCAGCAGTTAAGAGCTGTTGGCAAACTGATGAGACTATGAAGACATCAAAACATTCTGCTTACAAAACAAAATGGCCTAAAATACCAACACCCAATGAAATATGTACCTAACAACACGTGCATTTTGCTATTCATCGTAAACTTTTCTAACCAGATTAATTATCTGCATTATGCATGGGCAAGTTCTACACGAATTTTCACATACATGAAGCGATGACTTATTTGTTAATCGAGCCTAATAAATTAAATTAAATAATCCATAATTCTTTATCAATTTACCTGTTCTCAACGTTGTGTTGTCTCTCCTGGAGCGGGATTCCTCCCGTGCGTAATGATGACAGGAGCAGACGAGCCGGGAGCGCTGTTAAGAACTCACACACAACTCAGCAACAACTTTCTCTCTCCTTTCATTGACGCGCACTGCTCTCTCCAAACAATAAAACAGTCAAAGGGCTAGCTGGGTTATATCACAGCAGCAATAAAAGTCGCACAAACTAAATTGCCCCGATATTTCCCCGCCCTTCCTTTTTATTAAACTCCGAGCGGTTTGACGCACGCTCGGTAGTCTCCGCTACAGCGATGAACTCTCTGTGCACTCCAATTGCGCATGCTGGATGGATAGAGGGATGAGTTGGATGTGCTGCGTTTTGCCTCAAAGGAGGTGGGGATGGCAAACCCACACCCAATAAAAAAAATGCTTACGTTATAGATAACAATATAACATCTGCTGTATAACCTCCAAAACACATTGATTTGAATATATTTAAACTAGGGCTCTATTCAATCAAATCCGATTTAGCCAACATACAGATAACGGTTGTTTTGGCAGTGTTGGAGGTGGAACTGTGTTAGAGCTGTCAAATCCACAAGTAGCTCCTGGCATTATCCTAAAGTTGACATTGCCACTGGCTGCATGAAGACGAATTAAGAGAAATCCAATGCAGCCTTGTTCAGACACATGAATGTGAGATGTATTCTACACCTGATTAGACTGAAAGAAATCCTAATTATTTCGTTAAATTATTTTTTAATTTGGAGCATCATTATTAGCCTAAACTTTCTCATTCAGAACTTCTAACGCCTGTGGAATGGGTGTGGCTTCACCGATTTGACAGCTCCAATGCAATTACACCTCTGACACAACTGACATTTTCAGATATGTGGGTGTCAGCTATCATTCTTTAACTTTTAATCTGACTGAATCTAGGCCCCACTGTTTTAAACCTACACTCAAACAAATGCTGGGTTAAAAGCAGCCCATCTCTGGGTAAATAGTGTACAGAACCAACCAGGACTTTGAGGTAACTGAGTAAATGTAAATCTGTATCCCTCCATTTAGTATGATACAGTATGTTAATTCGCATGGATGTCCATTGTGATATGTTACGCATTACAATTCATATGATATGCTACGAATTGCAATTTGTACAATATGTTATGAATTTGCAATACATATGATATGTTAGGAATTCCAATTTGTTGCGGCTAACATTAGCTATGTGGATAGCGCTAATGTAACCTATGTGGCTAATGTTAGCTAGGCTAGGGATTAGGGGTTAAGGATAGGGTTAGGAGTTAGGTTAAAGGGTTAAAAGAAGGCAAATACACTTTTGTAGCTTTAATGAGACTTACAAAATAGTATGATTTACTCAAGTGCCTATGCATATCCCAATGTTGGGAGAGTTACCACTTTGTTATAATATTTCAATAATAATATTACTACTTCCTGATAGTTATTTTGGCCAGGTGTGAGAGTAAATGTCATTCCTGTTCATGTTAAGTTTGTACACTGCAAAGTTCACTTTTCATTCAATATTTTTGCACATTATATATGGGACTCATTTCAGGAAACTAGGCGTATGTCGAGCATCACTACTTCACAGGAGAGGCATTTGAATGTCATTTTATATTTATTTATCAAAATGCGTTTTTTGGGATGAAATTCCTTCGGGAACGTGAACTTGCATGTTAATAACAAACCTGTATGCCGTCTGTAAATATTAATACAATTGTTAAATTATGAGCCTAGTTGGTTTAGTGACAAAAAAAAGCCAGGAGCCTTCACGCTAGCCATGATTGGCTGAGATGATGGATGAGTTCGGATTGGGCTGCCATGTAGCAGGATTCTGTCTATAACATAGACTCTCTGTGTGTGTACGTAATCCTTTCTAACGCAGATTCAGATTCAGGTCAGAAAGTTATTTCCATTGCAAGTTAGGGTACTGTTAGCTAGCTAGCTAATGCTAGCTGGCAGTCTCGTTAGCTAACGTTACATGTATGATCTGTGTAGTAATATTATTCGTATCTCAGAGCCATTTGCATTGCTAGTTATAGCATAATGTTAGCTAGCTAATATTGAACCTAGTTGATGGTTAGCTTTAGCTAGCTGAAGATTCATGCATGGTAGTACCATTATGAGCTGGGATTATGGTTCATTGTTTAGCTACCTAGCTAGCTAGATGTCTAAACAAAAGACTCCACTATGCAAGTAACCATTTCACTGTACTGTTTACACCTTCTGTATCCTGTGCATATGACATATAAACATTGATTTTATTTTATATTTGTGTTTATTAGAGACAGTAATGTGAAGAACAACATGACCTGCAACAAAGTCAAATTAGGATATAACGTTAGGCCAACGAGACAGCGTCCAAGTTCTACAATTCTCCGGTAAAATGCCATGCTTTTTCGTCACACTCACAACCGTAAGCTATTACTGTAATTAGCTTGCCAATAACTTGTAAACAATGATCTTGTTGTGAGTTTTTTTCCCTGTAATAATGAATACAAATTAGCTAAAGTTAAGACGTTGTCAGATATATGATATGGTCATTATTTGAACTGGCTAGCCCGCTAACTTAACGTTAGCAAGCTAGCTAACAAGTTAGAAATGAATAAAAAATATTGTTGAGAATGTTGCTTTTAGTTCCCTGGTTTGCTAGATTTAAATATACACAGATGTAAAAATATACACAGGTGTTAAAATACTACACCAGTTATGCTATTTTGGACCACCAGGCTGCTGATGTCATGCAGTCTGTCATTTTTGAGTATGTACTTTTTCATAAGGACAATGACGAGTTTGATGTCAGACAACAATAGAATGTTCATGATGTCACTGCTGCAACTGTATGAGACATGTCGATAGAGGTAGCATAAACCAGCCTTTAGTCTTGAAATCTTTGGTTGTTTAGTACACTACCGTGCTCACTGTTTAGCACATGGTGGAACATGTGAATACTAAAGAGATGGGTGAGACTAAGGCATAAGAGGGTGTGAATGATGCTAAATGGGTGTAGACAAAGAGGAGCTCTCCAGTATGTGAACTAAAACATTTTCTCAATAGCGGGGTCAGAAGTTTCAAATTTCAATTGAACTTTCAAAGCAGAATTACTTTCCCATTGTTCCTCAACTGTAGTGTATGATATACCATTTTGTAGCTCTGAGACTCTACTTTTATCCAATGTAAAAACACAATTTCAAATGTTGTTACATAAGACCAAATTGAGCCGGTCGGTCACATATTTGAATATAAAATTCATAACAAATGAATAATATTACAAGAAAGTGGTAGCTCTCCCAACATTAGGCCATGCATAGTCACTTGAGAAAGTCATACTCTTACGAAAGACTCATTAAAGCTACAAAAGTGTCTTTAATCAACCTTAACATGTGATGACAACCTTAACATGTGTCGCTCCATTACCCCCTTCCTTTGGGAGAGCGTGCCCCCACACTTCTCTAGCCTATACAAGTCGCTCACGTATACACGCCTCTCTGACAGCCTTATGGGCATCAGCCCACTTCCGACACCAATGTAGCAAGTTCAGGGGGGATGTAGCCTTGACTGGGCCTCGAACCCAATGACTGACAAATCAAAACCTTAACCGTTAAGCCAAGAGGTCTGTACCTCTTGACGAGGTCGCTAGTTGGGTTAAGGTTGCTACAATATTGTATGGCACTTGTGTAAATCTGACCTACAGCAAGCGTCCAGAACTCTGCATGAGCCACAAAGGGACCCACCTCAGCCTGAAGCTTCCTCTACCTTAGTCCACCAACTCTCCAATACGGGACAAGACCTACGGGCACAACAGCAGCAGGACTCCATCCTGGCTGAAGTTAGCAGTTGGAGAACCAAAGGTCAGAACCCACCTCATTGGCAGATGAAACATCCCAGGCCAGCAGAGAAGGCACTCTGGCACGAATTCCACAGACTTTTGTCTACTCTGCCGACAGATCTACCACCCTGCCTCAAAGTCAATCTTCTATCAGGTCATTGTGCCTCAGTCCTTGCTGGAAGATGTACTCCAACTCTTGTAATCCTTTGGCAGGCCATCTGTCAGCTGACAAGGTCTTGCAACGTGCTTACCAAGTCTACTACTGGCCTTTCGTGTCGCATGACATATGAGAAAGGTGTAAGCAGTGCATCTCATGTGACACCAGGAGAGTCTAACAATTAGGCCAACCAGAAGTTCTGAAACAGACTGACATAAAAAAACAGTTGGTAACCCTGCTACCTGGGTAAGATCGTTACCTACCACCACACTCCTCCAGAGAGGTGACAACATTATCTCTCAACAATACATCACAGTATTACATTCAAAATATATGGAATGATGTTCAAAAATATTTCAGTATAGAGCAAAAAGTCCATACAATTTGTCAAGTCAAAATCAAGAATAGCTCATACATTTATATTCTCAAAACAACAAATGGGGAGAATCTAAAGCCCTGCGCCAAATTTGGCACCTCCATTCTCTCTGGGTATGAACACAGACGGAAGAGGAAGCGAGACACCTCACTCACTGTTTTTTTAAATGTATTTTTTTGGTTAATTGAAAGTGAATGATCTAAGTAGACCAGATGCAGCTGCTATTGCATTGGTGTCTACAGGAGACACACCCAGTTAACTTGACCGATTAGCCTAATCAACAGAAGCAAGGTGAATGGTAGCCCTACTGCCTCCAGATGGCGCTATTGTTCCTTACGTCGTTGGTCATTGTGGAGTCGTGCTGTAATGTGTGCCCTCCGCTGGCTGGTTCGTACATAAAACATACTCCGTTCAGACTGCAAAGGCCTTGGTTTCCTCCATAACTTTATTTAATGATGAGAAAGCGGAATAAAACTGAGGAAACATGCGTAATGTCTTAATAAAACACGATTTTCCACCACCATGCTAGAGTGGCGAATGCTACTTGCTTATTTTGCACACCAGCTTCAGCCAGGGGTAAACAACAGACTGCTGCAACCTGATTGGCTGAACACGGTGTACAACATCAGGAAGTACCGTTAGCCACTCTACTGTAGCATGGTGGTGGAAAATTGGGTTTTATTAAGATAGATCGCATATATCCCCTGTTTTTTTTTAGGCAGGCTGGCCTTCAAATCGAGTTAAGGAGGAAAACGACGGCTTTGCACCCTGAATGGAAGATATTTTATACTTAACCAGTCGCTCGGGATATGAGTGTATGTATTTGTTTGTTAAATGTTGTCCCACCCTTCAGCTTCCCTCAACCGCTCCCATCTATCTCTGAACACCATACAGTTTTGATTAGCCATATATTTTTCAACTGTACTGTGATGCTTCACAAAATCCTGAACCTTTCTGTTCGCATAGTTCTGCAGATTGCAAATTAAAGATAACATGTTTTGCTTAGAGTATTATTAAATTAATCGATTGACTATGACTTTTCAAATCACCCAGCAGTGCTATTTGCAGAGCGAGCTACAGGTAAATATTGAAAATAAATTATTCAGCCATTCCTGAACCCGCGACCAAAAACATATAGGATTGGAGTGTATTACTGGCTGGGCACATTAAAGCAGGATGCCAAGATGACCAACGACGCAAGGGATAATATCGCCATCTGGCGGCAGTAGGGCTATGTGAGCGGCGCTGTGCATATCTCCAGAGGTACTTGACAACAACCTACAAGGAAAAAGAAAGCAGGGAAGACCTTAATCCAACTAGAGACACTCCACTCTACATCAATGGAGTAAAGTGGGGTTCTCGTGGCAAGAGACAAAAGCCCTCGTACAGAAGAGAGCAAAGTGGAGAGCCATGGTCAACGCCCTAGTATGCAGCTAAGGGGGGCAAGAGAATTGAATAAAGTGTCATAATTTGAAAATGACTTTGATGATTATATAACTATTACTGGGATAATTATACAGCATAATAGCAAACGTAGTTATACATTCGGCAACAACTTAATTGAATGGAATGTTAACACTAAGCTAGGCTGGCGCCAAGCTGCATCGTCACATCCTCTCTAGCATGTTCCTCTGCCCCCTACTGTTTCTTATTCTACAGGGTGTATTCCTGCAGTCTTCCTCAGAGGTGCAGGTTAGAGATTACAGCTGTGTTAGGGAGGAGATCCTCAGCGGCCTGTCTTTGGCCTGCCTGTCTTCCTGGTTTACTGGGTTCCCTAGAGGAGCCGTAACTTGATGTATCAGACACACGGTAGATATTTTGGCAGGCATCAGCACGTGGGGTGCAGACAATCACACACAGATGCCTCCTTAGGGTCTCACAGAAATATAGGTCAATATTGGTCAATATAGACTCACACACACATAATATATACTTTGGCAGGCTTTTGGTAGGTGTGGCAAGGTTAGATAGAACTCAGATTTTCCCATGCGAAGAATAGTTAGTTTTGTAGTGAGGTGTGTGTGTGTGTTCTTTGGCAGGTGTTTAAGAGTCAGAGACAGGTGTGGTGGGTTAGAGCTATGTCCTCCCCTCACTGGTTCTGAGATTTATGACAGGGTGTGTGTGTGTGTGTTATGGGTGGGTGTGTGCCCTTCCTCATGTCAACTCATCGCACATCAACATGGTCCCCTAGAGTATGGGTGTGCGTATGTGTGTGTCTTTGGTGTCATCAATGCCACTCATCCATTACAGTGCTGAAACACACACACTCGCATTTCAACCTAACCTCACCCAAATGCTTCATAGATTTAGAATGAGAGAAAAGATCATAGTGGGGATATCATTTCAACATGAGCCCACTGGGCAAAAACTGGTTGAATCAACATTGTTCCATGTCCTTTCAACCCCAAAAAATCTATGTGATGATGTTGAATCAACGTGGAAAACTGATTCGATTTTCAAAAAGTCAGTCTTTTTTTTCACCCAAATTGTACCCTAAATCCAACCATAAATCCAATCATATTTTTATTGATTTCATGTTGAATTCACATTCGTTGACAACTCAACCACATTTATATCAAACTGCACTTTGAACTGACGCCTTTGCCCAGTGGGAAGGCATTGTGTAAACAAATCCTAAAACGCTTGCTGCCTAATCTCTTTTAAATAACATACTCTAACTAGAGGAGTGGTTCCCAAAAGTTGTATAGTCCCGTACCCATTCAAACATTCAACCTCCAACTGTGCACCCCCTCTAGCACCAGGGTCAGCACACTCTCAAATGTTTTTTTTTTGCCATCATTGTAAGCCTGCTACACACACACTATACGATACATTTATTAAATATAAGAATGAGTGTGAGCTTTTGTCACAACCCGGTTCGTGGGAAGTGACAAAGAGCTCTTATAGGACCAGGCCACAAATAATAATATAATAATAATCAATAATTTAGCTCTTTATTTAGCCATCATACATTTAAAACCTTATTTCTTCATCAAAAATGGTGAATATGTAACTCACCACAGGTTATTGAGAAGGGTGTGCTTGAAAAGATACACATAACTCCGCAATGTTGGGTTGTATTGGAGAGAGTCTCAGTCTTAAATCATTTTCCACACAGTCTGTGCCTGTATTTAGTTTTCATACTAGTGAGGGCTGAGAATCCACTCTCACATAGGTACGTGGTTGCAAAGAGCATCAGTGTCTTAACAGCCGATTTGCCAAGGCAGGATACTCTGAGCGCAGCCCTTTCCAGAAATCTGGCAGTGGCTTTTGATTAAATTACATTTTCACAGAACCGCTTGTTGCAATTTCGATGAGGCTCTCTTGTTCAGATATCGGTAAGTGGACTAGAGGCAGGGCATGAAAGGGACAACGAATCCAGTTGTTTGTGTCATCTGTTTCGGGAAAGTACCTGCGTAATTGCACACCCAGCTCACTCAGGTGCTTCGCTATGTCACATTTGATATTGTCCGTAAGCTGGAGTTCATTTGCACACAAAAATCCTACAATAATGGACATCAACGTGGTTCCCTAGAGTATGATTGTGCGTATGTGTGTGTCTTTGGTGTCATCAATGGCACTCACCCATGACAGTGCTGAAACACACAAGCACTCGCATTTCAACCTAACCTCACCCAAATGCTTCATAGATTTAGACTTAGAGAAAAGATCATAGTGGGGATATCATTTCAACATGAGCCCACTGGGCAAAAACTGGTTGAATCAACATTGTTTCCACGTCCTTTCAACCCCAAAAAATCTATGTGATGATGTTGAATCAACGTGGAAAACTCATTCGATTTTTAAAAAGTCATCTGTGTTTTTTTCACCCAAATTGTACCCTAAATCCAACCATAAATCCAATCACATTTTTATTGCTTTCACACTTACAACTCAACCAAAATTTAAATTAAAACTGCATGTTGAACTGACACCTGTGTGTTGCCCTTGTTAATGCTACAGAAAAGAGCTCCATTTTCTTAATCATAGTCTTAATTCTGTCCCGCACATTGAATATAGTTGAGGAGAGTCCCTGTAATTCTAGATTCAGATCATTCAGGTGAGAAAAAACATCACCCAGATGGCCAGTCATGTGAGAAACTCATCATCATGCAAGCAGTCAGACAAGTGAAAATTATGGTCAGTAAAGAAAACTTTAAGCTCGTCTCTCAATTTAAAAAAGCGTGTCAATACTTTGCCCCTTGATAACCAGCTCACTTCTGTATGTTGTAAAAGCGTTACATGGTCGCTGCCCATATCATTGCATAATGCAGAAAATACATGAGAGTTCAGGGGCCTTGCTTTAACAAAGTTAAACATTTTCACTGTAGTGTCCAAAACATCTTTCAAGCTGTCAAGCATTCCCTTGGCAGCAAGAGCCTCTCGGCCAAGTGGCGCCCAAGTGGCGTCAGGGAGCAACTGCTTTTCTCCCTGTTATGGCTTTTGTGCCATCAGTACAGATACCAACGCATCTTGACCACCAAAGTCCATTTGATGTCACAAAGCTGTCCAGTACTATAAAAATATCCTCTCATGTTGTCCTGGTTTCCAGTGGTTTGCAGAAGAGGATGTCTTCCTTAATTGACCCCACTTAAACATAATGGAAAATACCAGGAGCTGTGCCAGGCCCGCCACGTCTGTTGACTCATCCAGCTGTAACGGACATATACCAGGAGCTGTGCCAGGCCCGCCACGTCTGTTGACTCATCCAGCTGTAACGGACATATACCAGGAGCTGTGCCAGGCCCGCCACGTCTGTTGACTCATCCAGCTGTAACGGACATATACCAGGAGCTGTGCCAGGCCCGCCACGTCTGTTGACTCATCCAGCTGTAACGGACATATACCAGGAGCTGTGCCAGGCCCGCCACGTCTGTTGACTCATCCAGCTGTAACGGACATATACCAGGAGCTGTGCCAGGCCCGCCACGTCTGTTGACTCATCCAGCTGTAACGGACATATACCAGGAGCTGTGCCAGGCCCGCCACGTCTGTTGACTCATCCAGCTGTAACGGACATATACCAGGAGCTGTGCCAGGCCCGCCACGTCTGTTGACTCATCCAGCTGTAACGGACATATACCAGGAGCTGTGCCAGGCCCGCCACGTCTGTTGACTCATCCAGCTGTAACACATAGAATTCACTGGCTTGTTTCAAAACATTTCCTGCCATGTCACTGATGCATTGTGAAACGTTGTTTGATGAAGACATTGTCCGTATAGTTTTTTGGGCCTTTTCCCCCAGCATTGTCCCAGCCATATCCGCGGTAGCAGGAAGAATGAAGTCCTCTACAAATAGTATGGGGCTTGCCTGTCCTAGACACTCGGTAGCTCCCCATGTAAGACGCTTCTAGCCCCTTCTAATTAATTAATGGTATCTGTTGCTTGAATACATGTCTTACTACTCAAAAGTTGTCTTGGTTTTGGTTTTGTTTCTAAATGTCTGTGCAAGAGTGAAGGTTTCCCGCGAGAGAGTAATGGTAAATGTTACTGGATTGTCACGCCCTGACCTATTTGGTTAGGTCAGGGTGTGATTTGGGTGGGCATTCTATGTTTTCTATTTCTTTGTTTTTGGCCGAGTGTGGTTTGTTTGTGTGCGCCACGGTTGCGTCACGTTGTATTCAACATTGTATTAATTTTTTATTTAAAAAAAATGTGAATAACATTTTTATTTGGCGTACCCGCGATGGCATTTGGAAACTAGAGGATCAAATATTGGAAGTGAACCGATGCATTTACACAGAGTAGAAATAAATTCTGTTTATAACTTTTCTCCATAATGTTTAGCATCTGTAACTGAAAGCACATCCAGGGGATCTGAACTGGAAGAATAAGTCATTTGAAGTCCTGAGCCAAATGTAGCCTATACTGTATAACAATACCAGATCAGGGCTTGTGTCCACAAAGCGTCTCAGAGTAGGAGTGCTGATCTAGGATCTGTCCATACAATCTTATTCATTATAAACTAAAAGTCCAAACTAATCCTAAATAAGAACTCCTATTCTGAGACACTTTATGGAGATGGGCCCTGGTCTCAATCAGTAGGATTAGAAACACTTTAAATAGGATAAGAACATGTATTTATCACGAACATGTTATGGACCTGGGATATCTAATATGACTCTTGGTCCGTCTTACCCAAAACACTAACCTTAACCCTAACCCTAGCTCTTAATCCTAAAATGAACCCTAGCTCCTAACCCTAAACCTAATTCTAACCCTAACACGAATTCTAACTTTAACCCTAAAACCCATAGAAATAGCATTTGCCCTTGTGGGGACCAACAAATATTCCCCAGTTGGTCAAATTTTTGTTTGTTTACTATACTTGTGGGGACTTCTGGTCCCCACAAGAATAGTTAAACATGTCCAAACTCACATAGTTCAATTTAAACGTAGAGAAATCTGTGAGTAATTTCTGCTTCTACAGCAATCATGCAGTAGATCTGTAGTGTAAGGAGAACGTCAGCCAGCCTTATTCACCCAAGAGTGCACTTACCACACACAGGCACACAGGCACACACACAAACACACAAACACACGCACACAGGCACACAGGCACACAAACACACACACACACGCAAACACACTCACACGCACACACACCACCCAACAGAAACACATTAGCACTAACAGGCTAGCAATCATTAGCTAATCATGCTATTAGTAGACCATACAAGCCAGCAGGCACCCGTAGCTCTGCTACAGCTGCAACACAGTAATCATCTCTTATCAATAATTAGGATAAAGATCAATAATTAGGCCTCAGCTAGTCAGGGCCAGGGGCTGGATAGGGCTGTTATCAATGTTGATACTCCCCAGAGCATTCTGGATTGTTGGAGTACTGTACAGTAAAACATAGGAATATAATCTCTCTTTTTATTCCTAGAGTAGAACGCACACACGGTTCTATGGTTGTGTTATGGTTGTGTTGTGTTTATGTTTCAGAATGACGTGGGAGGGTTGAGGAGTCAGACTGGTGTGTTCCATCCCTGGACCTGAAATATTTGACACTCCGTAAGACACATACAGTGGGGAGAAGAAGTATTTGATACACTGCCGATTTTGCAGGTTTTCCTACTTACAAAGCATATAGAGTTCTGTCATTTTTATCATAGGTACACTTCAACTGTGAGAGACGGAATCTAAAACAAAAATCCAGAAAATCACATTGTATGATTTTTAAGTAATTCATTTGCATTTTATTGCATGACATAAGTATTTGATACATCAGAAAAGCAGAACTTAATATTTGGTACAGAAACCTTTGTTTGCAATTACAGAGATCATACGTTTCCTGTAGTTCTTGAACAGGTTTGCACACACTGCAGCAGGGATTTTGGCCCACTCCTCCATAGAGACCTTCTCCAGATCCTTCAGGTTTCGGGGCTGTCGCTGGGCAATACGGACTTTCAGCTCCCTCCAAAGATCTTCTATTGGGTTCAGGTCTGGAGACAGGCTAGGCCACTCCAGGACCTTGAGATGCTTCTTACGGAGCCACTCCTTAGTTTCCCTGGCTGTGTGTTTCGGGTCGTTGTCATGCTGGAAGACCCAGCCACGACCCATCTTCAATGCTCTTACTGAGGGAAGGAGGTTGTTGGCCAAGATCTCGCGATACATGGCCCCATCCATCCTCCCCTCAATACGGTGCAGTCGTCCTGTCCCCTTTGCAGAAAAGCATCCCCAAAGAATGATGTTTCTACCTCCATGCTTCACGGTCGGGATGGTGTTCTTGTGGTTGTACTCATTCTTCCCAGACGGGCCTGGGCTGGCTTGAGCAGGGTGACCTTGCTTTCGCTGCAGGATTTTAATCCATGATGGTGTAGTGTGTTACTAATGGTTTTCTTTGAGAATGTGGTCCCAGCTCTCTTCAGGTCATTGACCAGGTCCTGTCGTGTAGTTCTGGGCTGATCCCTCACCTTCCTCATGATCATTGATGCCCCACGAGGTGAGATCTTGCATGGAGCCCCAGACCGAGGGTGATTGACAGTCATCTTGAACTTCTTCCATTTTCGAATAATTTGTATTTATTATTTTATTTATTTTACCTTTATTTAAGGCAAGTCAGTTAAGAACAAATTCTTATTTTCAATGATGGCCTAGGAACATTGGGTTAACTGCCTGTTCAGGTACCTTTTCAGCTCGGGGATTTTAACTTGCAACCTAATAATAACTAAAGATCAGGAGGCAGATAGTTTATTTCTTTCTGAGTCATGCATTTAATCAATAGAATGGAAGATTTACTCACGTTTTAGCAAAAAACTGATGGGATATCCAGTTAGGATTGGGGTTGAATGCTTTTATGTATATGTTTCAGACCTAACAAATGGCTGTCCTGTACTACACTCTCAGAAAAAACAGTGCTATGTGGCACTATTTGTCTCTGTAGGGGAACCCTTTCCATTTAAAAACAAATTAAGATCAGAAATCAAGCTTTCTGGTTCAAAATAGCACATTTTAACAGGTTCTATTTGGAAACAAAATAGTTCCATCTGACATGAAAATGGATCTATCCGGAGCCAACTTTCAAGGGGTTCTCCTACAGAGACAAATGCACAGTGTAGTATATACAGACTATTTATGGCTGGTCAACACACACACGCATGCGAGCACACACACACACACACACACACACACACACACGCACACACACCCTCTCCAGAGGTCTCAGATGGACCAAAGAAGTACAAGGTACGCTTGAAGACCCTAAGAGCCAATTTCTCCAGGACAGGTAACTATAAATCTCTTTGATGTCTTGTGGAAGTTCTGTCTGTGAGTATAATGAAATACGACCAGTACTCAAACAGGTGTAGCTATGCACTTTGGTGTCATGACTCTCGTTCGCCATTCTCTTTTTGTGTGTGTGAGAGAGAATACCATTATGTGTGACCTCTGGGGGGGGGGGGGGGGGGGGTCATCCCACAGTCTAAAGGCGAGGCAATTAGACACCCTGCCACTGCTACTGAGAGTAACGTGACTGTTATAACACACATGCATAAACTCAAGGCCACATCTCACCCCGTTGTCTTTGACTTAACCATTAGGCTGCATTATATTTATAAATGATAGCATGTATTCACAATTCCTAAAAACAAACCCTGCATGCCATATGAGATGTGAACATGTTCATGTGTATGAGTCTGCACCACAGAGAGTACAGAGAAGGTACATAAACATGGTTTCAGACTTCACAGACGCACACAGTCAAAGGAAAATAGGAAAGACAGGGATCAACTGCAGGAACAACATGTAATCAGAGAGGGAGGGAGAGAGCGAAGTTTTCTCTCCTTCTGTCATCTATTTGTTTGCTAGTGTGTTTAGTTAGTGATTGGCGAGCGTCTAAGCATACAATTATTTATTTGTTTCCAGCAGGTCAGACAGATGTTTAAAATGTGCTATGATGGTTGTGTGGGGTAGTTTACACTGAGCTCTGGTTGGTTTGGAGTTGCCAGCAGTACCCTGGGGCTATCAGATAAGAGGGGGTTGATGGATACAGTAAAACAAAACAGACATGTCCTTTTAACAGGCTGTTTGTTTGGGTGTGTTTGTTTTTTAAAATATCGTTGTTTTTTGTATCCTAGTCATGCTTTGAGACACCAAGGGCCGGATCCTGGAAACAGATAAATTTACGGTAGACTCAGAGAGATGACGTAGATGCACAAAGTAAACAGTAGTGGGGCAATTCCTGGAACAACTAAGAGCGTTGAAGCCGAGGTTAACTTCTCAGCTGTTTTGGTCCTGTAGGTAATCACATTGTAGCAGCGTGGAGCACACCTGTGCACCTGCGCAGAGCAAAGTCTTGCATCGCACTCATAAAATGTCCAGTTTCAAAGTTTATTCGCCAAGTCAATCTCAAGTTTCAGTTTAACAAGTCATCTCAATATCTGCTGTGCTGCTCCTGGCAGCACCTCACGCTACTCCAGGATTAGGCTTAATCTGTGTCTGGGAACACAGACCTGTAACTTTTAGTCTGTGGATAAACAAGGGAGTACACTATATATACAAAGGTATGTGGACACCCCATCAAATTGGTGGATTCGGCTATTTCAGCCACACCCGTTGCTGACAGCTGTGTAAAATCGAGCAGACAGCCTTGCAATCTCCATAGACGAACATTGGCAGTAGAATGGCCTTACTGAAGAGCTCAGTGGCTTTCAACGTGGCACCATCATAGGATGCCACCTTTCGAACAAGTCAGTTCGTCAACTTTCAGCCCTGCTAGAGCCGTCAACTGTACGTGCTGTTATTGTGAAGTGGAAACATCTAGGGGCAACAGCGGCTGAGCTGCGAAGTGGTAGGCTACACAAGCTCACAGAACAAAACCACAGAGTGCTGAAGTGCGTAGCAGGTAAAAACCGTCTGTCCTCGGTTGCAACACACTAACGATTTACAAACTGCCTCTGGAAGCAAAGTCAGCACCAGAAAGGTTGGTCGGGAGCTTCATGAAATGTGTTTCCATGGCCGAGCAGCCGAACACCAGCCTAAAATCACCATGTGCAATGCTAACCTTGCTGGAGTGGTGTAAAGCTTGCCGCATTGAACTTTGGAGCAGTGGAAACGCTTTCTCTGAAGTGATGAATCACGCTTCACCATCTGGCAGTCCAACTGACGGATCAGGGTTTGGCGGTTGCTAGGAGAATGCTATCTGCCTGAGTGCAGAGTGCCACCTGTGGAGTTTGGTGGAGGAGGGAAAATGGTCTGGGGCTGTTTTGAATGGTTTGGTCTAGGCCCCTTAGTTCCAGTGAAGGGAAATCTTAGTGCTACAGCATACAATGACATTCTAGATGATTCAGTGCTTTCAACTTTGTGGCAACATGATAATGCAAGGTCCATATAGAAATGATTTGTCGAGATCGGTGTGGAAGAACTTGTCTGGCCTGCACAGAGCCCTGACCTCATTCCCATCGAACAGCTTTGGAATGAATTGGAACAACGATTGCGAGCAGACCTAATCACCCAACATCTGTGCCCGACCTCAGTAATGCTCTTGTGGCTGAATGGAAGCAAGTCCCCGCAGCAACATCTAGTGGAAAGCGTTCCCAGAAGATTGGTGGTTGTTAAGGCAGCAAAGGAGGGACCAACTCCATTTTAATGCCCATGATTTTGGAATGAGATGTTCGACGAGCTGGTGTCCACGTACTTTTGGTCATGTGGTGTCTGTCTAGCTATGAGTTTGCCCTGTACAGTGTTCGGTTAATGAGGCATGGTTAAAATCTGCTTTGTAATGACTAATGATTGCTTGATAAATAACCAGGGTAAACACACTTGTCTTGACTTTTATTACAATAACTGTTTTCAGGATCAGCTGCCAATATCAATATCATTATCTCTTTAACATTTAATTCCTCTGCTTTAAGGGAGTATAAGAAGGGGACTTAGAATTGGAGAACAGAGAAGGGGAGGGAGAAGAGGGATTGAGTGAGAAGAAGAGAGTGATTAGGGAGAGGGTGATTGAGGGAGGAAAGGATGGAAGGGCTTAAGGGAGGGAGAGAGGAGGGAGTGTCTGTCCTACGAAATAGATTAGCTTTATCTAGCCCTGACCTGTTGAGGATGTTAAGGAATAGTTTCAGTAGAATCTATCTGTCTAAGAGTCTTCTCAGTCAGCTAGCAGTAGTTTGGAGCCAGTCCTCAGGCCTAAGAATCCTGTCCTCAGTTTCCTCAATTAAAAATCAAATCAAATCTGATGTAATTCAATCAGATACTGTAGGTGCTTTGCATTTCTTTATTTCAGTCTAGACTCCATGTCATAGCTACTGTTTCAAGTATTGATGAATGTTGTATTCCTGCATAATGACATAAACATCTGTTGAGTTTATCTGATCGTCAGTACATCTTCTCTCTCTCTTGATCTCTCTCTTTCCCTCATTCTTTCTCTAAGAGAAAGATAAAACCATGAGGAACGGAATGGGTTTAACACATGTCCTGTCATGGTCTGGGTAGTATTACACTCAAACGTGATTAAGAAGAACATCTTCACTCACTCCCTGTGCGTGTGTGATAAAACACAGATGTTAGGTTATCGTAAAACCTATCCTCCCTTAATAAACTGATTCAAAACATCTAGCGTTAAAGACAGAAAATATTTTTGCATCTGACTCCAGTTCTCTATCAGCAATAACATATAAATAAACGTATCCTTTTAAACATGTCCTTTAAAAGAGCACTGTGTTGAATGTACTGCTCTACAAAAATGCATAAACAGATATGCAATGTGCTCGAATTGTAACCACTTGGGGAGGTCATGTCATGATGATGTCGTTCTGAGTTCATGATGAAGCCATGAGAAGATTGCCATTGTGTGTGTGTGTGTGTGTGTGTGTGTGTGTGTGTGTGTGTGTGTGTGTGCGTGTGTGTGCGTGTGTGTGTGTGTGGTAGTGGTAGTGGTAGTGGTAGTGGTAGTGAGTGAAATGTTGCGGGGGTGAGAAGCATGTGCCCTCCACGTCTTATAAGTGTGTGTGTAATTGGCGTGTGCCAGTGGGCCTTCACCCAGTGGTGCTCAGGGTCGGATTGATAGATACATCTAGATTCTCTTTCTGCCTACTTCCTCTCTCTCTCTCTCTCTCTTCTCCATCTGTTATCTTTCTGCATCACTATGCCTCCATGCCCCTCTTTGTCCACATATCTAACCACATATATCTAACCATATCTAACCACATCTCTCTCTCTCTCTCTCTCTCTCTCTCTCTCTCTCTCTCTCTCTCTCTCTCTCTCTCTCTCTCTCTCTCTATTCCTCCTCCCTTTCTCCCCACTATATTTTCTAACTGTCTACATTCTGATCTTTATCAGCCCTGCCATGTGGCTGTTTCCCCTCTAGGTACCTCACTGTAGCTGGTTGTGGAGCGCTGCCTGTGGTCCTTAGACCTCACCACACTAAACTCAGTGCATATTTTTCACAGTTTATCAACCATCTCAATTCACTTACAGAGAAGGGAAGGGGAGAGAGAGGAACACAGATATGGTAAGGGAAGAAGTAGAGGGGAGGAAATTGGGAGGGGAGAATGGAGAAGGGGGAAGGGGAGCGTATGTCCGTTTTCTACATTCCCCAAATGAATCAGTTTTAACCATTGCTGTATCCTGTGTCAGCCCTAATGGTTGTAGTTTTTAATTGCAGTCAGTCAAGCAGAGCGAGTGAGCGAGAGAGATGTATCACTAGCCACTTTAACTATGCCACTTTGTTTACATACTCATCTCATATGTATATACTGTACTCGATACCATCTACTGCATCTTGCCTATGCCGCTCTGTACCATCACTCATTCATATATCTTTATGTACATATTCTTTATCCCCTTACACTTGTGTGTATAAGACAGTAGTTTTGGAATTGTTAGTTAGATTACTTGTTGGTTATTACTGCATTGTCGGAACTAGAAGCACAAGCATTTCGCTACACTTGCATTAACATCTGCTAACCATGTGTATGTGACAAATAAAATTTGATTTGATTTGAGCGAGAGAGAGAGTGAGCGAGAGAGAGAGAGAGAGAGGGAGAGAGAGAGGGAGAGAGAGAGGGAGAGGGAGAGGGAGTAGGACATTCCGAGCAATCAGCACTACGATTATTGGGTTGTATCTTTTGTCTCGTACAGTAGACCAATAGATGTAGTATCTTAATTTGATCATCCTTTTGCAGGAGTACTGCAAAAGGGTTAAAATGCTTCTGAAGTTTCTCATTTTCACTTAGACATTTCAGACTTGAAATTTCCTGTTGCTGCAGGATTATTTCCCTGCTGTAGTAAACTGGCTAAAACTGACTCTACAAGGTGTTGAAAGCGTTCCACAGGGATGCTGGCTCATGTAGACTCCAATGCTTCACACAGTTGTGTCAAGTTGGCTGGATTACCTTTGCGTGGTGGATCATTCTTGGTACACACGGGAAACTGTTTAGCGTGAAAAATCCAGCAGCGTAGCAGTTCGCCTGCAACTACTACCAGACCTGTTCAAAGGCACTTAAAACATTTGTCTTGTACATTCACCCTGAATGGCACATATACACAATCCATGTCTCAATTGTCTCAAGACCTAAAAATCCTTCTTTAACCTGTCTCCTCCTGAAATGCCATTAAAAATGTATATTTCATTGGTAGAATCAACACAAATTCCCCAGTGTTAAAAAATAGTGAGAGGGATTAATCAACACTGAAAGTGTTGAGTCTGTGGACCCATATAGATACATGAACAGTGTTAAATGAACACACTGCTTAGTGTAAAGCGCTATTCAAATATTTCCCTGATGGCCTTGCCTTTCGAGTAAATTCTACAGTTACCATCCATGACTGTGGATGTATTTGTTAATGACCGAGACATAGTTCTTGCGTTTATCCATTTTTAGTCCTATGCACATCACCAATGAGATAATAAGTGGATAAAAGTACACCTTTAAAAGTTATGAACAGTCAAAATGTGTTTTTTTATGAAATTGGATGATGTTTGAAGGGATCCATATCAAAGCATGTTCAGCAAAGTATGAAAAATGACTGTTGCTTCTACATTGATCAAGTTTTATCATAAAGTTACTGGTCCCCTCCCCCATCTCAAACACTTGGATTAATTATTAAAACTTCTCTGGGAATTTGTTCGATAAAGTCCATCATTTATGTCCAAATACCTCCTTTTTGTTTGCGCGTTTATTTCACAAATGGAAACTCACAAGGCGCAGGCACCTAGTTCAGACAAAAAGTCAAAACAGTTCCATTTCAGTTCGTAGAAACATGTCAAATGATTTATATAATCAATCTTTAGGATGTTCTTATCATAAATCTTCAATAATATTCCAATTGGACAATTCCTTTGTCTTTAGAACTGGAAAGGAACGGAGTTCGCTCTCACGGCCTTGCGTGTGACTTAGCTCATGGCATTCTGCCAGACCACTGTTTCAAACAGCTCTCATTCTCTCCCCCTCACAGTAGAAGCCTGAAACAAGGTTCTAAAGACTGTTGACCTCTAGTGGAAACCTTAGGTAGTGCAATATAACCCCATAGACACTGTATATTGGATAGGAAATCACTTAAAAAAATTACAAACCTCAGATTTCCCACTTCCTGGTTGGATTTTTCTCTCAGGTTTTTGCCTGCCATATGAGTTCTGTTATACTCACAGACATCATTCAAACAGTTTTAGAAACTTCAGAGTGTTTTCTATCAAAATGCATATTTTAGCTTTTGGGCCTGAGTAGCAGGCAGTTTACTCTGGGCACCTTATTCATCCAAGCTACTCAATACTGCCCCCCAGTCCCAAAGAAGTTAAGGGGACAATGTGACATCACCTTAAATCTCATTGTAGTATACCAATGGCAACATACTTAATTTAAATAAGTACAACATTGGCGAAGGCGTGTTTGCAGAGGAGTGTGGTTTATGTACATTGTAGCTAGATAGCAACTCAACTGGTACCAAAACTGTAGGGTGTAGCAATTATAAAAAAAAGTCTATGGCAAAGATACTTACAGTTGAAGTCGGAAGTTTACATACACTTAAGTTGGAGTCATTAAAACTTGTTTTTCAACCATTCAACAAATTTCGTCTTAACAAACTATAGTTTTGGCAAGTTGTGACACAAGTCATTTTTCCAACAATTGTTTACAGATAGATTATTTCACTTACAATTCCAGTGGGTCAGAAGTTTACATAGACTCAGTGCCTTTAAACAGCTTGGAAAATTCCAGAAAATTATGTCATGGCTATAGAAGATTCTGACAGGCCAATTGACATAATTTGAGTCAATTGGAGGTGTGTTGTGGCAGAATCAGAATTCTTTAGGTAACATTGATAAATAAGATGTTCTATCAATGTTCATAAGTATGCTTATGTGGGAAAAATTACTTGGGCCCCAGAGAGGTGAGAGGTCAGGCTTGTCTTCTTATGGGAATGTGTCTGTAACTATTGTATGTCCCCTCTGAGGTTGCCCTTATCTTGATCTAGTATATGACCTAAGAGGCTCACTCTCTCCGTGAGCTTGTCCAGGAGGGGGTGTATTTGAGATGGGAGTAACTAGAATTGACAATTGTTATATGCCATTGGATGAGGTAATGTTTTGGTACTATGTTGTACCAAGAACGAGAAGTAGAACTTCGTTTAAGAGACCAAACTGAACAATAATTTATCGCTAATGCTATCTAGCTATGGGATACTCCTCTTTCAAGAAAAAGGTTATTTGTGTAATGTTCCTAAGATCTGTTATTTGGGATGTGAGTTGAGATGTATGTGTCTTGGCTATAAATGATACGAATAACTATTTTGTAAGCACTCTCAGAGAATTCATTTATAGACACTGAATTGATCTGAGAGTCAAAAAGGGCTATGGTGAAGCTCATATATTTAAATATGGACTTTATGATATAACTCTGACTTGTGTGTGGTTTGCTCTCTCATGATTTGGAAATACAGGAAATTTCCACGACAGGTGTACTTGTCGATGTATTTCAAGGCCTACCTTCAAACTCAGTGCCTCTTTGCTTGACATCATGGGAAAATCTAAAGAAATCAGCCAAGACCTCAGAAAAAATATTGTAAACCTCCACATGTCTGGTTCATCCTTGGGAGCAATTTCAAAACGCATGAAGGTACCACATTCATCTGTAAAAACAATAGTACACAAGTATAAACACCATGGGACCAAGCAGCCGTCATACCGCTCAAGAAGGAGATGCGTTCTGTCTCCTAGAGATGAATGTACTTTTTTGCGAAAGTGCAAACCAATCCCAGAACAACAGCAAAGGACCTTGTGAAGATGCTGGAGGAAACAGGTACAAAGGTATCTATATCCACAGTAAAACGAGTCCTATATCGACATAACCTGAAAGGTCGCTCAGCAAGGAAGTGTAACGGCGTTCTTCGTTTGTTGAAAGAGAGTCGGACCGAAATGCAGCGTGGTGGTTACTCATGTCTTTTAATGAAGAAAAGCGATACATGAAATAACTATACAAAAATACAAAACAACAAACGGAACGTGAAACCTAATTACAGCCTATCTGGTGAAACTACACAGAGACAGGAACAATCACCCACCAAATACAAAGTGAAACTCAGGCTACCTAAATACGGTTCCCCATCAGAGACAACAAGAATCACCTGACTCTGATTGAGAACCGCCTCAGACAGCCAAGCCTAACTAGACACACCCCTAATCATTAGCAATCCCAAATCCTATAAAACCCCAATACGAAACACAACACATAAACCCATGTCACACCCTGGCCTGACCAAAATATATAACGAAAACACAAAACACTATGACCAAGGCGTGACAGGAAGAAGCCACTGCTCCAAAACTGCCATAAAAAAAGCCAGACTACGGTTTGCAACTGCACATGGGGACAAAGATCGTACCTTTTGGAGAAATGTCCTCTGGTCTGATGAAACAAAAATAGAACTGTTTGGCCATAATGACCATTGTTATGTTTGGAGTAAAAAGGGGGATGCTTGCAAGCCGAAGAACACCATCCCAATCGTTAAGCACAGGGGTGGCAGCATCATTTTGTGGGGGTGATTTGATGCAGGAGGGACTGTTGCGCTTCACAAAATAGATGGAAACACAAGGGAGGAAAATTATATGGATATATTCAAGCAACATCTCAAGACACTCGTCGGGAAGTTAAAGTTTGGTCGCAAATTGGTCTTCCAAATGGACAATGACCCCAAGCATGTTTCCAAATTTGTGGCAAAATGGCTTAAGGACAACAAAGTCAAGGCATTGGAGTGGCCATCACAAAGCCCTAACCTCAATCCAATGGAACATTTGTGGGCAGAACTGAAAAAGTATGTGTGAGCAAGGAGGC
Source organism: Oncorhynchus kisutch (assembly GCF_002021735.2). NCBI lineage: Eukaryota > Metazoa > Chordata > Actinopteri > Salmoniformes > Salmonidae > Oncorhynchus > Oncorhynchus kisutch. The sequence goes on along the minus strand of NC_034177.2, from coordinate 32,341,475 downwards.
CTACAAACCTGACTCTGTTACACCAGCTCTGTCAGGAGGAATGGGTCAAAATTCACCCAACTTATTGTGGGAAGCTTGGGGAAGGCTACCCAAAACATTTGACCCAAGTTAAACAATTTAAAGGCAATGCTACCAAATACTAATTGAGTGTATTTAAGCTTCTGACCAACTTGGAATGTGATGAAAGAAAGAAAGATGAAATAAATCATTCTCTCTGCTATTATTCTGACATTTCACATTCTTAAAATAAAATGGTGATCCTAACTGGATCACCATAGGGATTTTTTACTAGGATTAAATATCAGGAAATGTGAAAAACTGTGTTTAAATGTATTTGGTTAAGGTGTATGTAATCTTCCCACTTCAACTGTATATCTTTCCCCTTACATCTGTGTCTGGTGTTAGCATGTTACTGGCTAGCAAGGTCTTCACCCAGCATGGAACAAAAGAGGGTGACGGGTCATTCAAAACTCTGACACAGTTGTGAAGTCAAGACATCTGTCAAGGCTGCTGTGAACTGCATCACCAATAGACATGGCAAATGGGATTTATACAGTGCATTTAGAAAGTATTCAGACCTGTTCACTTTTTTCCCTTCCTGCGTTGTCTTGGCTGTGTGCTAAGGGTCAATGTCCAGCAGGAAGGTGAACCTTCATGCCAGTCCCAGGCCCTGAGTGCTCGGAAGCAGGTTTTCATCAATGATCTCTCTGTACTTTGCTTTTGTTCAACTTTCCCTCGATCCTGACTAGTCTCCCAGTCCTTGCAGCTGAAAAACATCCCCACAGCATAATGCTGTCACCACCATGCTTCACCGTAGGGAAGGTATTGACCAGGTGATAACGTGACACTTGGCATTCATGCCAAATACTTCAATCTTGGTTTCATCACACCAGAGAATCTTGTTTGGCATGGCCTGAGAGTCATTTAGGTGCCTTTTGGCAAATTCCAAGCAGGCTGTCATGTGAGGAATGGCTTCCGTCTGGCCACTCTACTATAAAGGCCTGATTGGTGGAGTGCTACGGAGATGGTGGTCCTGCTGGAAGGTTGTCCCATCTTCACAGAGGAACTCTGGAGCTCTGTCAGAGTGACCATTGAGTTCTTGGTCAACTCCCTGACCAAGGCCCTTCTCCCACGATTGCTCAATTTGGCCGGGCGGCCAGCTCTCGGAAGTGTCTTGGTGGTTCCAAACTTCTTCCATTTAAGAATGATGGAGGCCAATGTGTTCTTGGGGAACTTCAATGCTGCAGAAATGTTCTGCAGCATGTTCTGCACTACCACTAGCTCTATAGACAATTCCTTCGACATGACTTTGACATGCACAGTCAACTGTGGGACCTTATATAGATGTGTGACTTTCCAAATTATGTCCAATCAATTTAATTTACCAAAGGTGGACTCCAATCAAGTTGTAGAAACATCTCAAGGATGATCAATGAAAACAGGATGCACCTGATCTCAATTTCCAGTCTCATAGCAAAGGGCCTGAATACTTATGTGAATAAGGTATTTCTGTTTTTTATTTTCAATATATTTGCAAAAACTTCTATAAAGTGTTTTTGCTTTGTCACGATGTGGTATTATGTATATATTGAAGATGAGAAAAATAATTGTATCCATTTTAGAATAAAGCTGTAACGTAACAAAATGTAACCCGCTTCAGGAAACTAGTCATATGTCGCAAGTCACAACTTCACAGGAGAGCCGTTTGAACATAAAAAATATATTCTTATCAAAATGTGTTCTTTGGCAGAAATGCCTTCTCGAACATGTGAAATTTCATTTGACTTAATAACAAACTATGATGCCATCTATAAATACGAATAAAGTTGTTAAATTACGAGCCTAGGTGGTTTAGCCAAAGAAAAAGTCAGGAACATTCCCGCTAGCCATGATTGGCTGAGATAATGAGTGGATTGGACATGCCGAGAGATGCGTTTTGGATTGGTCTGCCCTGTAGCATCTTCTGTCTATAGAATGAGCTGCTTGTTATACATAGATAATCCTTTCTACTGCAGTTTTTTCAAAAGATATAATGTTAGCCATGGAGAACTGCAAATGTGTTGATACTGCTCTCAATAACATTGCTACCCTGAATTTATCAGGCGCTATCGACAAAAGTCAGTGGGAGAAAGTTGTGATGGACTACTTTCTGGAAGACGATCGTACCATGCTGACTCTCTCTGACTCTGAAAATTAATCAGATGATGAGGAAATCCCTGATTTAGGTAAAAAAATGTCATTGAAGAAGACATTGTAGAGTCTTCTGATGACAGTGATAGGGAGGGAATGGCAATCAACAGTGTTGTTTTCCCGGTAGAAGTTGACCGAATTTTGAAATCAGTGGAATGTCTGTGCAAACTAAGCGGAAACGACACAGGACGTCTTATTTAAGGAAATGGGTTGCAGTAGGCCGAGAAGCTTGCATCCGTGTGTACAGGTAAGAGTCAAGCTACAGTTTCAGATTCTACTTTTCTAATTTTGTCAGAAAGTTGTTTTCATTACAAGTTAAGCTTGCTGTTAGCTAGCTAGCTGAAGTTAGACGGCTGGCTTGCTAGCTAACATTAACCCTATTTGTTTAACTTTAGCGAGCTATGACAATTGGTTTGTATTGCTAGTACTCCATAGATTGGGATTATAGTTCATTGTTTAGCAAAACAACAGTCTCAACGTCAACAGTGAAGAGGCGACTCCCGGATGCTGGTCTTCTAGGCATAGTTCCTCTTTCCAGTGTGTTATTTTGCCCATCTTAATCTTTTCTTTTCATTGGCCAGTCTGAGATATGTCTTTTTTTTCGACTCTGCCTAGAAGCTCAGCATCCCGGAGTCACCTCTTCACTGTTGACGTTGAGATTGTTGTTTTGCGGGTACAATTGAATAAAGCTGCAAGTTAAGGACTTGTGAGGTGTCTGTTTCTCAAACTAGACACTCTAATGTACTTGTCCTCTTGCTCAGTTGTGCACCGGGGCCTCTCACTCCTCTTTCTATTCTGGTTAGAGACAGTTTGCTCTGTTCTGTGAAGGGAGTAGTACACAGCGTTGCATGAGCTCATCAGTTTCTTGGCAATTTCTCGCATGGAATAGCCTTCATTTCTCAGAACAAGAATAGACTGACAAGCTTCAGAAAAAAGTTATTTGTTTCTGGCTATTTTGAGCCTGTAATCGAACTCACAAATGCTGATGCTCCAGATACTCAACTGTCTACACTGTATTTCTGATCAATTTGATGTTATATTAATGGACAAAAAATATTGCTTTTCTTTCAGAAACAAGGACATTTCTAAGTGACCCCAAACTTTTGGGAGGCAGGCAAATACCTTTCACTGAGCTGTGTAAAGACAGACTGACAGACTGACAGTGCAACAATTAATTGTAATTTATCTTAATGTTCTTTTGCTGTTTGCAGGTGAAATATCCTTCTGACCCTATGCAGCCAAGTCCTACTTTTGCAATTTTGTACTTTTTCCACCACTGGATGTGGCTTGGGGTTATAACATTTCTTTCACATGACCCATCAATGTAGACAAGTGTGTCTGGGTATACGCCATCTAATATTTATCAAATATTTTTTATCTGAACACTTTCTGTTTTCCTTATTGTAGGCTACTACTTTTACCACTTTTAGTCTTAATCTTAACAACACTACTCACTGTTTAGCACATGACCTCACATGTGAATCCTTAAAGAGATGGGTGGGGCTGTCTTAAGAGTGTGTGAACAATGCTGAACGGGTTTAGATAAAGGATAGCTCTCCAGTAGATACCAAAACATTCAAAGGCCATTTTCTCAAAAGTGAGTTTACAAGTTAATCAACTTTCAAAGCAGAATTACTTTCCCATTGTTCCTCAAATGCAGTGTATGATGTACCATGTTGAAACTCTGAGTGTCTACTGCTCTGAGTCTCTACTGAGTCTCCAATGTAAAAAAACACAATTTCAAATTTAGCTATATAAGACCGACTTGAGCCGGTCAGTCACAAATGTGAAAAAAGTCAAGGAGTCTGAATACTTTCCTGAATGCATTGTGTAGAAAGGGCCCATGGAGTTGGTGGAATTCATGGCCACTTGCGCAGCTGGGCCAGAGCACTTTAATTAGGTTAGGTGGAAATGTCTGACATATCTCAACTAATTAAAAGGAGGAAATTGCCACCACCAGACCTCGCTGCTTTCTCTTCCCCAACTCTGTCTAATCTATCTCATAACTATGATGAACGGTTATGATCTTAAATTATTAAATCATATTATAATCCTATTGAACTGAATTGCTGACTTACCTCATTAAGTTAAACACTTTGAAATTTGACGTTTGCAACAACTTCAAAATTTGATAGTTGAGCCAGTCATGGATAAACGTGGATAAACGTCGAATACTGACGTGAAACTTTGAGAGCTAGTTGTTTACATCAATCATCAACATCAATGATCTGCTGATAGCCCACGCTCTTTTCACAATGGCAGTCCAAGTCTTCAGGAAGCACTGTCAGTGAGTGTGTTGTTGCAGCAGTGAATAGGTCTGTGTTTAACAACGTAAAAACGTTCGCTATGAATTATGAAAGTCTTTTTTTTTCTTCAGTTTGAGCACCTGCCCGCTGAAAGTTCTGTGCATGGCCCTGACACTATTCAGGATTTCAAAACAACAACAACAACAACAGAACTGTCAAAGCTGTATTTCCTTGATCGAGCTATTGTTCTGATTAATTCTTTCACTAAAATAACTGTTTTGTATAGAAATCCATAGTAACAGAGCAGTTAAGGCTCTGAGAACTATTGCAACAGAAAGAAGAAAGAGAAGAAGAGAGCAGTGCAATGACAGATGGGAATACAAACAGAGACAGAGGGAGGAAGCAGATAGAGACATATACACTGACTGTACAAAACATCAGGAACACCTTCCTAATATTGAGTTGCACCCCCCTTTGCCCTCAGAACAGCCTCAATTCGTCAGGGCATGGACTCTACAAGGTGTCAACAGATTTCCACAGGGATGCTGGCCCATGTTGATTCCAATGCTTCCCACAGTTGTGTCAAGTTAGCTGGATGTCCTTTGGGTAGTGGACCATTCTTGATACACACGGGACACAGTTGAGCGTGAAAAACCCAGCACCGTTGCAGTTCTTGACACATTCAAACCAGTTTGCCTGACACCTACTGCAGTACCCCGTTCAAAGGCACTCTGAATGGTACACATACACAATCCATGTCGCAATTGTCTCAAGGCTTAAACATCCTTCTTCACCCTGTCTCCTCCCCTTCATCTACACTAATTGAAGTGGTGACATCAGTAAGGGATCATAGCTTTCACCTGGATTCACATGGTCATGGAAAGAGCAGGTGTTCCTAATGTTTTGTACACTAAGTGTAGTTGGCAGCCCAGTTGGAAGAAAATAACAGGGTGAAACTATGACCCAGTGAACAATTAGCCTTTAGAAGGCCTGTCATATCACAAGTGTGTAGAAAACCTGGCTGGCCTTGGTGTGAAAACAGTTAACAATCCACCTGAAAAACACAGCACAAAAATCCCTTTAAACAACTCCCTCAATCACTGATTCAAGTGATTGAATATCAGTGCCTCTCCTTGATAAAAACACAGAGAAGTACCTGGCGTACTTCCCTGGAATCACAATGGTTGACTTTGGTTGTGCTTGGATTTGCTTTATGACCGATAACCAACATTGGTCTCATATGGAGAGACAGAGTTGACCTTGGTGCTGTTCTGGTTTTCTTTGAACCCGTTACTGTTTACGGAGGTTGAAGTGTCAACATCGGATGTCCCTCTGATATATTTCATTGTTATGGCAACAAGACCCTGTCATGGCCAGCCCAATCTCCAGACCTGAACCCCCGTGAAACCTCTGGAATATGATCAAGAGGAAGACGGATGGTCACAAGCCATCAAACAAAGCCGAGCTGCTTGCATTTTTGTGCCAGTAGTGGCATAAAGTCACCCAACATCAATGTGAAAGACTGGTGGAGAGCATGCCAAGATGCATGAAAGCAGTGATTGAAAATCAGGGTTATTCCCCCAAATATTGATTTCTGAACTCTTCCTAAGTTAAAACATTAGTACTGTGTTGTTTAAAAATAAATATAAACTCTTTGCATTATTCGAGGTCTGACAACACTGAATTTGTTTTGTTATTTTGACCAGTTGTTAATTTCTATGAATAAATTCTCTAAATGACAATATGACAATTTGGGATAAATGTTGTCAGTAGTTTATAGACTAAAACAAAAATGTTCATTTTACCCAAACACATACCTAGAAATAGTAAAACTAAAGAAACTGATCATTTTGCAGTGGTCTCAAAAAAAATTCCAGAGCTGTATATTCAAGAATAACAAAATATGTAAGGTGGAGCCATCACATCAGGCTAAAGCAATGTGTACATGTACACTACCGTTCAAAAGTTTGGGGTCACTTAGAAATGTTCTGGTTTTTTATAGAAAAGCACATTTTTTGTCCATTAAAATAACACCAAATTGATCAGAAATACAGTGTAGACCTTTTTAATGTTGGAAATGACTATTGTAGCTGGAAAGAGCAGATTTGTTATGGAATATCAAATCAAATCAAATCAAATCAAATTTTATTTGTCACATACACATGGTTAGCAGATGTTAATGCGAGTGTAGCGAAATGCTTGTGCTTCTAGTTCCGACAATGCAGTAATAACCAACAAGTAATCTAACTAACAATTCCAAAACTACTGTCTTATACACAGTGTAAGGGGATAAAGAATATGTACATAAGGATATATGAATGAGTGATGGTACAGAGGAGCATAGGCAAGATACAGTAGATGGTATCGAGTACAGTATATACAAATGAGATGAGTATGTAAACAAAGTGGCATAGTTAAAGTGGCTAGTGATACATGTATTACATAAGGATGCAGTCGATGATATAGAGTACAGTATCTACGTATGCATATGAGATGAATAATGTAGGGTAAGTAACATTATATAAGGTAGCATTGTTTAAAGTGGCTAGTGATATATTTACATCATTTCCCATCAATTCCCATGATTAAAGTGGCTGGAGTAGAGTCAGTGGCATTGACAGTGTGTTGGCAGTAGCCACTCAATGTTAGTGGTGGCTGTTTAACAGTCTGATGGCCTTGAGATAGAAGCTGTTTTTCAGTCTCTCGGTCCCAGCTTTGATGCACCTGTACTGACCTCGCCTTCTGGATGACAGCGGGGTGAACAGGCAGTGGCTCGGGTGGTTGATGTCCTTGATGATCTTTATGGCCTTCCTGTAGCATCGGGTGGTGTAGGTGTCCTGGAGGGCAGGTAGTTTGCCCCCGGTGATGCGTTGTGCAGACCTCACTACCCTCTGGAGAGCCTTACGGTTGAGGGCGGTGCAGTTGCCATACCAGGCGGTGATACAGCCCGCCAGGATGCTCTCGATTGTGCATCTGTAGAAGTTTGTGAGTGCTTTTGGTGACAAGCCGAATTACTTCAGCCTCCTGAGGTTGAAGAGGCGCTGCTGCGCCTTCCTCACGATGCTGTCTGTGTGAGTGGACCAATTCAGTTTGTCTGTGATGTGTATGCCGAGGAACTTAAAACTTGCTACCCTCTCCACTACTGTTCCATCGATGTGGATGGGGGGGTGTTCCCTCTGCTGTTTCCTGAAGTCCACAATCATCTCCTTAGTTTTGTTGACGTTGAGTGTGAGGTTATTTTCCTGACACCACACTCCGAGTGCCCTCACCTCCTCCCTGTAGGCCGTCTCGTCGTTGTTGGTAATCAAGCCTACCACTGTTGTGTCGTCCGCAAACTTGATGATTGAGTTGGAGGCGTGCGTGGCCACGCAGTCGTGGGTGAACAGGGAGTACAGGAGAGGGCTCAGAACGCACCCTTGTGGGGCCCCAGTGTTGAGGATCAGCGGGGAGGAGATGTTGTTGCCTACCCTCACCACCTGGGGGCGGCCCGTCAGGAAGTCCAGTACCCAGTTGCACAGGGCGGGGTCGAGACCCAGGGTCTCGAGCTTGATGACGAGCTTGGAGGGTACTATGGTGTTGAATGCCGAGCTGTAGTCGATGAACAGCATTCTCACATAGGTATTCCTCTTGTCCAGATGGGTTAGGGCAGTGTGCAGTGTGGTTGAGATTGCATCGTCTGTGGACCTATTTGGGCGGTAAGCAAATTGGAGTGGGTCAAGGGTGTCAGGTAGGGTGGAGGTGATATGGTCCTTGACTAGTCTCTCAAAGCACTTCATGATGACGGATGTGAGTGCTACGGGGCGGTAGTCGTTTAGCTCAGTTACATTAGCTTTCTTGGGAACAGGAACAATGGTGGCCCTCTTGAAGCATGTGGGAACAGCAGACTGGTATAGGGATTAGTTGAATATGTCCGTAAACACACCGGCCAGCTGGTCTGCGCATGCTCTGAGAGCGCGGCTGGGGATGCCGTCTGGGCCTGCAGCCTTGCGAGGGTTAACACGTTTAAATGTCTTACTCACTTCGGCTGCAGTGAAGGAGAGACCGCATGTTTTCGTTGCAGGCCGTGTCAGTGGCACTGTATTGTCCTCAAAGCGGGCAAAAAAGTTGTTTAGTCTGCCTGGGAGCAAGACATCCTGGTCCGTGACTGGGCTGGGTTTCTTCCTGTAGTCCGTGATTGACTGTAGACCCTGCCACATGCCTCTTGTGTCTGAGCCGTTGAATTGAGATTCTACTTTGTCTCTGTACTGGCGCTTAGCTTGTTTGATAGCCTTGCGGAGGGAATAGCTGCACTGTTTGTATTCAGTCATGTTACCAGACACCTTGCCCTGATTAAAAGCAGTGGTTCGCGCCTTCAGAGGCGTACAGAGAACCATTAACAGCAACCATCACTCCTGTGTTCCAAAGGCACGTTATGTTAGCTAATCTAAGTTTATAATTTTAAAAGGCTAATTGATCATTAGAAAACCCTTTTGTAGTTAAGTTAGCACAGCTGAAAACTGTTGTCCTGATTAAAGAAGCAATACAAATTAAGGCTATTTCATGCGAGACATTGCCAAGAAACTGAAGATCTCATATAATGCTGTGTACTACTTCCGTCACAGAACAGCACAAACTGGCACTAACCAGAATAGAAAGAGGAGTGGGAGGCCCCGGTGCAGAACTGGGGCCTCCCAAACTAGACACTCTAACGTACTTGTCCTCTTGCTCAGTAGTGCACCAGGGCCTCCCACTCCTAGTTCTATTCTGGTTAGACCCCGTTTGCGCTGTTCTGTTAAAGGAGTAGTACACAGCATTATATGAGATCTTCAGTTTCTTGGCAATGTCTCGCATGAAATAGCCTTAATTTCTTAGAACAAGAATAGATTGATGAGTTTCAGAAGCAAGTACTTTGTTTCTGGCTATTTTAAGCCTGTAATCAAACCCACAAATGCTGATGCTCCAGATACTCAACTAGTCTAAAGAAGGCCAGTTTTATTGCTTCTTTAATCAGACCAACAGTTTCAGCCTTGCTAACATAATTGCAAAATGGTTTTCAAATGATCAATTAGCATTTTAAAAGGATCAACTTGGATTAGCTAACACAATGTGCCATTGGAACACAGGAGTGACGGTTGCTGATAATGGGCCTCTGTACGCCACTGTAAATATTCCATAAACAATCAGCCGTTTCCAGCTACAACAGTCATTTAGAACATTAACAATGTCTACACTGTATTTCTGATCGATTTGATGTTATTTTAATGGACAAATTCTTTTAGCTTTTCTTTTAAAAACAAGGACATTTCTAAGTGACCCCAAACTTTTGAACGGTAGTGTATCTGTCACTCTCACGTCTAGTGATTGATCACCTCCCCACAGCGTGCTCCCTCTCACTTTCTCACTCCCTCTTTCTCACTCTCATTTTTGACTTACTATTTTTTGAAGTCATGCATCCACTGTGAAGATCGGCGTAATTAACACTGGGCTGAACTGACTGTACTTCAAATAGACCAGACTGGAGTCTCCTGGGGCCACAGGGGTTCAGGGCCTGGGGAGAGAGCTGGCTGACAGAGATTGGGAGGACAGAGAAATGGAGAGGAAGCAGAATGAGAAAGGGGATAGGGATGGGAGAGAGAGATTGAGGCAAACAAGGGAAGAGGACAGGTGAGAGAGATTGGTGCAGAAAAGAGGAGAGAGTTGGGAACAAAGATTTGGGTAAAGAGGGCTGAAGGAGAGAGATTGGGAGGGAAGCGAAGCGTGATGGGGATAGTGATTGGAGCAAAGCGGGCTGGGGGACAGAAGGCTGAGGTGAGAGGGAAAAAAGGGAGAGGGAGGACAGGGGGACAGTAATGGGATAGAGAGGGACTGGGCTTGGGAGAGCAATTGGGAGAGAGGATTGGGGGAGATGGGGGAGACGGCTGCTCCAGTAGAGGCTGACTGTGAAATTAAGAATCCCAGACATAATGTAATATAAATATACAGCTCATGATTTAAATACATATATTGATTTAGATCTAAGACAGGCATTTTCAAACTGCAGTCCAAGGTACTGCAGGGGGTCCTCAGATGTTTTGTACCAAACATTTAGACAAATATTTTTGGGGATTTCTTTATGTGAAAAATATGTACAATTTTATGAATATCGCTAACTGTAACATAATACCATTGTAGATGCCATTTGTATATCTCTGCATCCAGTATGAAGGAAGTTAGAGGTCGTTTCTTCTTCCAATTAACTGTGGGGAGGTCAAAATAATAAAACTGTCTAACAAATCTATACATTTTTAAATATGTCTTACTTGTACATTCCATTATCATTCACCTGCTAACGTATGATGGGGGTCCCTTGTTCGCCGGTTTGTCTGGGCAGAGGTCCCTGAGCAAGAAAAGTTTTAAAACGCCTGATCTAAGATATCAATATATTGAACAAAAATATAAACACAACATGCAAAAATGTCAAAGTTTTTACTGAGTTACAGTTTAGGGAAAACATTCATAAGGCTCTAATCTATGGATTTCACATGACTGGGAATTCAGATATGCATCTGTTTGTCACAGATACCTTAAAAAAAAGGTAGGGGCATGGACCATAAAACCAGTCAGTATCTGGTGTCCACCATTTGCCTCAAGCAGCGCAACACATCTTCTTAGCATAGAGTTGATCAGGCAGTTGATTGTGGCCTGTGGAATGTTGTCCCACTCCTCTTTATTAGCTGTGTGAAGTTGCTGGATATTGGCGGGGCCTTGAACACGCTGTTGTACATGTCGATTCAGAGCATCCCAAACATGCTCAATAGGTGACACATCTGCGAGTATTCAGGGCATGGACGAACTGGGACATTTTCAGCTTCCAGGAATTGTGTACAGATCCTTGCAACATGGGGCTGTGCATTATCATGCTGAAACATGAGGTGACGGCAGAGGATGAATGGCACGACAATAGGCCTCAGAATCTTTACCAGAGCTAGAACTCTGCCAGAGAAGGTTAGCATTGTCACATCTGGTGGCTTATCCATTGAAAAAGTGCCATCCTACAAATACCTAGGTATTTGGTTGGATGACATGTTGTCCTTTAAAGTTCATGTGGATAATCTTGTGACAAAGCTTAAATTGAAATTGGCTTTTTATTTTCATAATAAGGCTTGCTTCCCGATTATGGCTAGAAAGAAGCTTGTTCAGGCCACTTTTCTCTCTGTAATTGATTATGGTGACTTGTTGTATATGCATGCAACCTCCTCCGTCTTACAGAGACTGGACTCTATTCATCAGGCATCCTTGCACTTTATTATAAATGCCAAGTCACTCACCCACCATTGCACCTGGCACCAAATGGTATGTTGGACCTCACTTTATATGTGCAGAAAGAAACATTTGTATGTGTTCATCTACAAAGCCCTTTAAGGTAAACTCCCTCTTTACCTCTGTAGTCTGGTCTCCTTCACCACCAGCCCCATACCCGGTCTGCAAGGTGGTTGCTACTTAAAATCTCCCGTACATTCAAGGTATTACAGTTTCTTCCAACTGCTTACACACAAAATCTTTTCATGTCACACGATTTTTGAAACCTCTCACTCAAAGTGCAAAACTACACACCAAATATCCAAAACCATAAGCTATTTCTCAGCCTTTGACTCAGTTGTCAATTGCATAAAACACTGTTTTCAAAACACTACACACAATTCTCTACCTAAAACACAGAAATCTAACAGGAAGTGACTTGCTTTCCTTTTCCAAACACAACCAATCAAAATGCTACAATTATTCACCAGGTCACACACACACTCCTCACATGTGCAAATACTAATAGCTTAACTGATCACTAACCAATCACTGCTTTACTGTAGTATAGGCCTATAAATAGGTCAAAGGTCAGATTACCTGTTTTGAACAATGGATGCCAACAATGGACAGAGAGCAAGAGGAGTAGGAGGGAGAGGAAGAGGAAGAAGAGGACAAGGGCAAAGAAGAGAAGGAAGCATAGCCATCTCTGATGAGATTAGGGCAACACTTGTTGATCATGTGATCAACCACGGAATGACCATGAGAGAGGCTGGACTGAGAGTCCAGCCTAACTTGAGTCGATTTACAGTGGTGTCCATAATTCAAACCTACAGAAATGAGAACAAGGAATGCAACTATCTAATGATTATTTTAGCATTACAGTAATGTACAGCCGCTTCTCCAGGCAATGGCGGACGCATGTGGGGACATAGAGGTTGCCTCTGTCCAAGGTTGGATACGCCATGCTAGGAGATACTTCCCTCCATGTGGGGACATAGAGGTTGCCTCTGTCCAAGGTTGGATACGCCATGCTAGGAGATACTTCCCTCGATGTTTGGCAAGAGAAAACATATCTTGTGATGTGGACGAAGTATTGTAGTCAGACCCAGGCTGGAGAAGAGATGAAGCGTAGCTTAGCACTGGTGACTACCCCCCCCCCCCCCCTACCAATTCCTGGACTGCCCCCCCGGGACCCCACACACACAACTGTGTTCTTTACTGTATTCTAAAGAATATACTTTTGGTTTACATATGTTTATGGTTTTGTTGTATGCTACTCTATACAACTGTAATGTTTGGCCTAATAAATATTTTCTGTTTCTAGATTGCATTGGTGTTTACAGTGTACTTGTTACCCCTCTCAGCAGATTACTTTCACTGTAGAACATTGTATTGAAATGTAGATATAAGCCTATGAAATACCAAAGAGCTTTAGATTTAGAACAACAGTGTTTACATGGTATATCCAAAAATGTACTACTTTGAAAGCAGTGTTTGCCATTTGATGCAAATGCTTCATTCTGACATGTGTTTATGGCATTTTGAATGCAGTGTTACATTTTGACGGAGATGTGAGGCCTTTTGCATTTTGTGTGTGAAGTTTTGGGAATTGTGTGTAGAGTTTTGAAAAAAGGAGACAGTTTTGAAAAACGTGTGTAAGCAGTTGGAAAAAACTGTAAGCAAGAGTGCCTTCTCTTCTTGAGAATGCTGTTTAATCAATTTCCTGATATGCCAGACCTGTCAGGTGTATGGATTATCTTGGAAAAGTATACATGCTCACTAATAGGGATGCAAACAAATTTGTGCACAAACTTTGAGAGAAATAAGCTTTTGTGCGTATGGAACATTTCTGGAATCTTTGATTTCAGCGTATTAAATATGGGACCAACACTTTACATGTTGAGTTTATATTTTTGTTCAGTGTATATAGATCCTGATCAAAGAAAAATATATTGATCATTATTAGCCTTTTGTGATTTCCCGAGAATCAGGAGACATTCCAGGCTCTTCCCCCATTTAAAAAGACACATTGAAAATGTAACTCTGCTCCCCTCTCCCTTTCTATCTCCCTCCCTCTCTTTCTATCCCTTCCTCAGTCTCTCTCCTTCTCTCTTTATCCCAACCTCTCTCTCCCCCACTCTCTGCACCCTAAATCACTCCCTCCCCCCTCTCTCCCTTTCTCTCGTAGGCCATGTGTGTTCTCAGACGACCTCTAGCTCACTAATGGGGGTTCTCCTCTTCTAACTACCATCTGGTATTAGTTTCTGTTTCACTGCAAGGTCTGATCTAATTAACCATCCCAAGGAAAATGATTTGAGATTCAGAACAAGTTGTACAAATTAGTGTATTGAATTAAGTTTACAGAAATGTACTGTTAAACTCAAGTTTCTTTGGAACACTAACATTTCTTACAGTAAAAACTGGATTATTTTTTAGACTGAACTGTTGGAAATTCACTGCGAGTCTACGAGCCTCACAAAGAAACAGCTAATGACCAGTACTGGAAGATGAAAAGCAGAGAAAGGGTTTCATTTCTCTAACTTTACTGCTGTCTCTCTCCATCTCTCTCTCCATCTCTCTCTCTCTCTCTGTCTCTCATATTTACGGCCATCCTGTGTGGGGTTATGTGTGTCATAGAGTCAGAGTCAAGCTACAGACTGACCCAGACTCCATAGGTGTCCGCAGCCACAGCCATTAATAAGAGCTGTGTTCACAACCGTTAACAACTGATAAGAGCTGCATTCACCATCAGAGCGGATATGCAACATTAAACAAAGTTGACCACATGCAGGACTTACTCCATAGCATTCCAAATATCTCTATTGTCCTCACATGTTCCTCTCTGTACTCCAGTGCACCTCAGAGTTCCTCAGTTTAGTCAGACAGTTCATGGTTTGCATGCAAACACTTTAGCTCTATGGTATAGTATTGCCAGCTGCAATCTCCAATTAATTAAAATGTTAGCTACCCGGCCAGGTCATTCAGGATCCGTTGTGAAATTCAACGTCCATCCAGGTAAGGAGGACGTCGGCAGACTTACAAAACCATCCACCTCAGGAAATTAGCATCAAGTAAGGTTGGGTTTATCTAGGGCGTTGTGCATAGGGATGGGGTTTTGAAATAATTTCACTATTCGAATAGTATCATGAATGTTTGTTGGATATCCGGATATTATAATACATATGTTTTATTAAATGTACGTTTTAACCTGATCACTGCTGTGCGAGGGGGAGAGGCTGGCGCTCTATTGCTGCAGCTGTGGATGGACCAGTAAGTGTGAGATAGGAGTGAGCAGATGGAGGGAGAGACAGACACTGTAGCCACTAGCCAAGGCAACTCGGCTACAGCCAAGACTAGCTAACTTGTAGCAGCCACAATGTTATTTATCATCCTGTAAAACAGTGTCTGTCTTGACTGGAATAGCCTAGAGAAGCTACATTAGCTGGCTAAGCTGGCTAAGCCTTCTCATTTCGCTAACTTTTAATTCCGTAATTTGATTCCATCTCACATTGCCTTAGTGAACTCTCACTCCAGCTGCTACACATTGAACATTGAATGTGGTGCACGTCATAAAAACGACATAAAAATGCTTGTTATATTTCAGTTTTTTCCAACTGCTTACACACAAAATCTTTTCACGGCACACGATTTTTGAAACCTCTCACTTAAAGTGCAAAACTACACACCAAATATCCAAAACAATAATCTATTTCTCAGCCTTTGACTCAGTTGTCAATTGCAAAAAACACTTTTTTCTAAACAGTACACACAATTCTCTACCTAAAACACAAAAATCTAACAGGAAGTGACTTGCTTTCCTTTTCCAAACACAACCAATCAAAATGCTACACTTATTCACCAGGTCACACACACTCCTCACATGTGCAAACACTAATAGCTTAACTGATCACTAACCAATCACTGCTTTACTGTAGTATAGGCCTATAAATAGGTCAAAGGTCAGATTACCTGTTTTGAACAATGGATGCCAACAATGGACAGAGAGCAAGAGGAGTAGGAGGGAGAGGAAGAGGAAGAAGAGTACGAGGGCAAAGAAGAGAAGGAAGGAGAGCCATCTCTGATGAGATTAGGGCAACACTTGTTGATCATGTGATCAACCACGGTTTGACCATGAGAGTCCAGCCCAACTTGAGTCGATTTACAGTGGCGTCCATAATTCGAACCTTCAGAAATGAGAACGGGTATGCAACTATCTAATGACTATTTTAGCATTACAGTAATGTACTGTAAAATACGTATGAATGCATAGTATTGCATACACATTTGTAACTCTAAGCCATCCATTTACTGCACTGCATTGAATGAATGAGGTTGGTTATCATGCTGTACTACATTTTTGTGTACATTGTTTACAGTTCCTATGCTGAACACATACTGTGTTTGAATTCTGTACAGAGTGGAAAGGCAAAGACATCATGGAGGACGAGGAAGCTTGTTTACAGATGTACAAGAGAATACAATTATAAATATGGTTTTGGCCAACAATGCAATTAGGATTCGAGAGATAAGAGAGCATATCTTGAATAATGACACCATATTTAACAACATCAATGCTGTAAGCCTGTCGACCGTACAAGCCTGTCGACCATACAACGCATCCTCCAACGGCACCGAGTGACGATGAAACAACTTTACAAGGTGCCATTTGAGAGAAACTCTGACAGAGTCAAGAATATGCGACATGACTTTGTAGTGGTATGTTTGCAACACTACTTCCAGTACTTCAGACCATATTTACTCATCTGTATATCCTTTTGTCTGTTACAGAGAGTATTGGAGCTGGATGCCCATGTAATTCACCATGAATTTATTTATGTGGATAAGGTTGGCTTCAACCTCACCAAAACCAGGCGCCACAGAAGAAATGTAATAGGACAGAGGGCATTTACCAATGTCCCTGGACAGCGTGGGGGTAATATGTGCTGCCATCACTCAAAACGGGGTCCTCCATCACAATGGCACACTGGATCCGTACAACACCGGCCATATGCTCACTTTTCTGGATGCAATTTACATAATGCTTGTCCCTGATCCAGATCAGAAGCCTGCTAGATTTGTGGTTTTATGGGACAATGTTAGTTTTCACCGGGCTGTTCTGGTCCAAAACTGGTTTGCCACCCATCCACAAGTTGTAGTTTTGTACCTACCCCCATATTCACCTTTTCTAAATCCCATAGAGGAATTATTCTCAGCTTGGCACTGGAAAGTGTATGATCGCCAACCCTATGCCCGCATGCCGCTTCTCCAGTCAATGGAGGACGCATGTGGGGACATAGAGGGTGCCTCTGTCCAAGGTTGGATACGCCATGCTAGGAGATACTTCCCTCGATGTTTGGCAAGAGAAAGCGTATCTTGTGATGTGGACGAAGTATTGTGGCCAGACCCAGGCCGGAGAAGAGATGAAGGGTAGCTTAGCACTGGTGACTGCCCCCCATACCGATTCCTGGACTGCCCCCCCGGGACCCCACACACACAATTGTGTTCTTTACTGTATTTTAAAGAATATACTTTTGGTTTACGTACGTTTATGGTTTTGTTGTATGCTACTGTATACAACAGTAATGTTTGGCCTAATAAATATTTTCTGTTTCTAGATTGCATTGGTGTTTACAGTGTACTTGTTACCCCTCTCAGCAGATTACTTTCACTGTAGAACATTGTATTGAAATGTAGATATAAGCCTATGAAATACCAAAGAGCTTTAGATTTAGAACAACAGTGTTTACATGGTATATCCAAAAATGCAGTGTTACATTTTGAAGGAGATGTGAGGCATTTAGCATTTTGTGTGTGCAGTTTTGGGAATTGTGTGTAGAGTTTTGAAAAAAAGGAGACAGTTTTGAAAAGGTGTGTTGGAAAAAACTGTAAATTAATAATTGTAAATGTTATGGTATAATTAATGTTATGGTATAATGATCGTATAATTATGGTTATGTATCAATGTCAATGGATATTTTAATTTAATAAAAAAAAAAAAAAAATAGGTCTATATATTATATTTTTTCACACAGAAGTATTTGAATACTAACATCCGTTCACATATTCAAATAACCATGCACATCCCTAGTTGTGGATGGGAGACGGGCATAAGCCTTAAACTCCGGCTGCGAGGGTTGCGCGTTCAATTGCAGTATTAGGCACACAGGGTAAAAAATATTTTTTTAAACTATCTCAAACCTTAACCCTTACCTTAACCATTCAGAATAAGTGTCTAAATGTAACCCTTACCTTAACAATTCAGAATGAATTAAACTTAACTGTGGAGTTTTTTTGTTTTAATCCTATCCCAAACTTGAATCCTTAGTAATTTGCAATGAATGCCTAAACTTAACCTTTGAAATGTGATGTTTATGTGGGAGGGAGGGAGAGGTGAAGGTTTCTACACCAGTTTCAACCCCTCACCCATACACATTCTTACAACAAACACTATCATACTGATGCTAAATAACTTGATCACTTTTGTACCTGGCCACCAATGACACCATTACAAATATCAACCGGCCTAGAGCTCAGCCATATGCCCTCTCGTCCAGCCCTGCCCAGCCCCAGCCTAGGACTGGCGCCACTAACCCCCTTCAAGCCTACTACCCTCTTACAGAGAGAACCATTGTGGCAATCACTTGTTATTTTATTATTTCCTTTATACTGAGGCTCATAATGGTACATATAGCAGCCTTACACAGAGTTGGCATTATGCACTAATTGAGGCAAAGGTGTTTTTACAACTCAGTCTGCTCCTGTCGCAGTCAGGTAAAACACAACACACATACTGTACACTCATGCACGCATGCACACACACACACACACACACACACACACACACACACACACACATACACACACATACATACACACACACACAAGCAATTACGCAGATTTCCCACCTCACTGACCCTCGGCAGCTTTTAAAACACTTCCACCTCCCCAACCATACAATCAATCTGCTACACAGTTTACTACTGCTACATCATTCTATATGGGTGAGTTGGTTTTAATGAAACACTTAACTGCCTTAAATTGTTCCCCATTATTCCTAATAGTTGGGTAAAAGGTGTTATATGGTGGTGCAGGAGTTGTGGTAACGATAGCGTCGGTGTAAAAGTTGAGGTTTCTGGTTTTGCAGTAATCTGTCAATGTGTGGTTAATTGGATCTCTAAATGCTCCTAATTAGGTTTCAGTGTGAAATACAGTAAAATAATAATTTATAGCTTCCAATGAAAACCTTAGAGGCCTGTCAGGAAACAGCCACTTCAGAGCTGGGCTGGACCAATAGGAAGCTGTCTATAAAAGCAGTCTCTGGCAGATGTTGGTTGAATAGTACCAGTTTGAATCAGTTAGATCTATACAAATTGATACTGCATTTCAAAGTACGATCCACAGCATAAACCAAGCTTGAATGAGTGTTGGTATCTGTCTTTAGTAAGAGAGAGGGGAGGGAGAATAAGGCAGTGTGAGATAATTGATCAAGTAAGTGCCAGGGAGAATCAAATTGCAGCAGGAGTGTTGATCTTTTCACAAATTAGAGTTCTGCAAGAGGACATCTATCAGCTACAAAACTGCTGGTTTTCTGCATGATAAAAAATACTACAGTTTAATTTAGAATACTACAGTACTAACTATAGAATTATATAATGAACTGTAGTGATATATTTGATACAATAGCTCCGAAGCATGGGTCGAAATCACTAAGCATCTCATTTCGAAGCAGTGTGCCAATGCGTGTATCACTTTATCAGCAGTACAGTTTAAGTTGGAAGTTTACATACACCTGAGCCAAATACATTTAAACTCAGTTATTCACAATTCCTGACATATAATCAGAGTAAATATTCCCTGTCTTAGGTCAGTTAGGATCATCACTTTATTTTATTTGGAATTCTATTAGGGAGAATGATTTATTTCAGCTTTTATGTATTTCATCACATTCCCAGTATTTGGTAGTATTGCCCTGAAATTGTTTAACTTGGGTCAAACGTTTCAGGTAGCCTTCCACAAGCTTCCCACAATAAGTTGAGTGCATTTTGGCCCATTCCTCCTGACAGAGCTGGTGTAACTGAGTCAGGTTTGTAGGCCTCTTTGCTCCCACACACTTTTTCAGTTCTGCCGACAAATGTTCTATAGGAATGAGGTCAGGGCTTTGTGATGGCCACTCCACTACCTTGACTTTGTTGTCCTTAAGCCATTTTTCCACAACTTTGGAAGTATGCTTGAGGTCACTGTCCATTTGGAAGACCCATTTGCGACCAAACTTTAACTTCCTGACTAATGTCTTCAGATGTTGCTTCAATATAGCCATATAATCTACCTCGCAAATTTTTCCATCAATTTTGTTAAGTGCACCAATCCCTCCTGCAGCAAAGCACCCCCACAACATGATGCTGCCACCCCCGTACTTCATGGTTGGGATGGTGTTCTTCGGCTTGCAAGCATCCCCATTTCTCCTCCAAACATAACAATGGTCATTATGGCCAAACAGTTCTATTTTTGTTTCATCAGACCAGAGGTAATTTCTCCAAAAAGTACAATCTTTGTCCCCATGTACAGTTACAAACCGTAGTCTGGCTTTTTTATGGCTGTTTTGGAGCAGTGTCTTCTTCCTTGCTGAGTGGCCTTTCAGGTTAAAACCTTGAGACATCTGTGGCATTGTGTTGTGTGACAAAACTGCACATTTTAGAGTGCCTTTTTATTGCCTCCAGCACATGGTGCACGTGTACCTGATCACGCTGTTTAATCAGATTTGTATATGCCACTCCTGTCAGAGGGATGGATTATCTTGGCAAGGAAAAATGCTCACTAACGGGGATGTACACAAATTTGTGCACACATTTTTTGAGAAATAAGATTTTTGTGAGTATTGAAAATGTCTGGGATCTTTTATTTCAGCTCATGAAACATGGAGCCAACACTTTGCATGTTACATAAAAATACTTAATACTTAGATGTTGACTTATATGACTTACGAGCTCTGCTAGATCACTTGTATCAATAAAAGCGCAATTATCTTTTTTTATAAAATATGATTATCAAGACATGGGTGGAATAAATCATGTTAATCTTGAACAAATATAAAGGAAACAAGGTTTTCATCACTATTGATGTTTATTGCTTTGAACTGAACAAATTGGAAGGACAAATTTTACATATGGTGTTTTATGGAAATTATAAATTAGCCTCATTGAACACAAACTAAGGCCGGTCTACACACCACGAGGGACAGAGTTTTACTGTGTGTGTGTTGCAAATGTATTTCTTGCACTTGATGCAAGTGTACTGTGTCTTCCTGTCCTTGGGTCCACATACATCGCAACGATTCTTCTTGTTGCTACTAACTGCAATCTAGAATGATGAAAAAATGTTGTTCGAAGATTTTACTAACATTTCACTCACTCACATATATAGTTACAGCAGGCCAAGGTAGGAGAGTCAGACACACACACATGTAACAACATCACTCACACTTACTTCCGGTATTGGAGTTGTTAGTTCTGTGGGTCAGGCGGATGGGGCACCAGCATCCTCCTCCTGAATCCTCCTCATGATGGCTGCAGAAACTGGGGTCCTTGGGATATGTTGTCTCCTCTGGATTTGAGGTCTTACAAATGCCTGTCCCAACTCCTCGAGAAATCTCCCCTGGAGATTCCCTCTGTTTCAATCTGGGTCCAACGCCATCCAAATGACAAACTCGTTGTACGCCGAGATGTCCAAGATGTTGAAGAATATCACAAGTGGCCAGCGAAGGCTTCTTCTTTTGCAGCTGTAGCCAGTCACCAGCTTGTCTAAATTGTCCATCCCTCCTTTTGTGTCATTGTAATCAATTATGATTTCTCTTTTTGATGTTCCTGGCCACAGATTCTCCCGTCCTTATGCAGTGTACTCACGAGTACCACATTTATGCCTTTGGCATGTAGGACACTAGGGACGTGTCGGCCGTGAACACAAACTTAGAGGAATTGATAGGCCTGTTCTGTGTATTCAACAGCTGAGGTCGGAGCTCAGGCTTGATTTTTTCTACTGTTCCTATCATTGTTAGCTTCCTCTTGAGGAGCTCCTGTAGCCAAAGACACGACAATGGTGTCTGGAATGAACAGTTCAAAATAAGACTTTATGTCCTGCACATGAGTAACCGCCATCCGCGTCGGCCCTGGTTGCATCCTTACCACATTGGCAGCCATGTGGGGTGGCTCATTCCTTGGGCAAGAAGACCTTTCAATCTCACAATTTTTTGACATCCATATTTTCGCTCCTGCAAGCTGCTGATGAGCTGGTTGGTGACGGGCTGGTCCTGGGGCTGGCTGCTGACGGTGCTGGTCCTGGGGCTGGCTGAGGGTCAATAACATCCTCTTCTTCCAACTCACTGTCAAACTCCGGATTGACAGAGACATGATCCTTATATTCGGAAAATTATTCTTCTTCCAAAATGGAAGTCGCCCCTTCCACACTAAGTTCTCTCTCTACAAAAATGATTTCTAAGGGCCTTGTATTTGATTAAACATTGAAAATGGGTCCCACAGACCCGAACACCACACAAGGTTTAATCATATCATTAATGTTGTCTTTGGTGTGCTTTGGTGTGCTTTGGTGTGCTTATCGATGCATAAGCACTATTTTCCCCACTCCTATCCATTAAATCATTTGTATAGTTCATTCCAAAGTTTGACTGTGCGTGAAGTTTTAAATGCATCCTGTCATTACTAAATGTGTAATGTGATAGGTATTTTAATATGATACATTTGATAAATAAAATAATTAATCAGTCGTCTTCCTCAAATTAAGGGGATGATGACAAAATCTTTGTGAGAGGGAGGGAATCTCATTTCATTCGTCATCAACTCTAGGCTCAGACACTTCATTCAGGATAAGTGAACTTAGCACTGAGTTAGCCTGGCCCGTAGCAGGTTAGTTCTGAAGGATTCGTTGCCATAGAAATTGACCTAGATAAAAGGTGAGACACTCTGGTGTCACTGGTTATCCCGAGTTGAAATCCAACTTGACCAAAGTTAGCCAGCTAACTAACTCCTCTATCTAGGTTCGTAGTATAACCCTCTGATGTCTCTGTGATCTTCATTTTTCTGATATTCAGCTTAGATCTGTTAGTTTTAGGAGACGATAAAAAGCGTGTGTGGGCGAAGTGTGTGTTGTAAAGATTGCAATAAGCATGCTGTTCTTAACAAACTGTCACTGAATGCTTTATTGTGTTTTATAAAAGCCTCATTGACCGTAAAACAGCAGGATCACACATGCACACACACAACACTCATTTGTATACGCACACACACCCTCCCCGTCATGCCGTGGTCCAATTATGCTCCAGCACATGGAAGCTATTGAGTGTGAAATTGAAAGCAGGGACTGAGACGCTGTTAGAAGTTCAGTGGAGTACGTTTATATTGGCCACTTTAAGGTTCATCCACACAAAGTCAACTAGGTCACATACAGACACAGAGTTTACAAGGTCACATAGAGGCAGACACTCTCAACAGACACGTGTCATGGGGAACTCAGGAACCACACAGCACTATTAATACCATTGATCCACCAAGGCATTGGTCTCAGTAAGGAGATTTCACTGTGTGATGCTAACTTAGCCATCTCGCTATATACTGTATGGCAGTATTTGAACATGATAAGGTTGTTTTGCTTTCTATTCTGGAAACTCTCGAATAGAAACCTTGTCATCCAACATACTATGGTAAAGTTCAAATACGTGCAGATTAGTTTGCAACATTTCTCTAATATAATTACTGATTACATTTTTGGCACTTATGCAAAACAAAATGTAATGCTTGAGGGAAGAGCTAATTACTGTAACGATGTTGGAGACGCAGAGCTGGAGAGTGCAATGTATAACTAATCAGAAACACGTGTAGCTTGGCCCGGGCCGGGCTAGTAGTTAACATAAATGTTACAGCTCTGATACACGCACAGCCTGAAATTAATTTGGAACATGATTAGAGTGGAGAGGAAAGTCAGAGTGAGAATGAAAGGAAAGAAAGCTGCATAATTAATGAAGCTGGGGATAGAATGAGGGAGCTGGGGTTCAGAGTGCTGTAAGGAGCGAGAGAGAGAGTGGTTTCAATATGGTTTTGTACTGTAAAACATTACAGATGTACAGTCAAATCTGTTGTGAAGTGAAACAAAATATCCCTTTGAACTTGTAGAGGAGAGAGAAAGAAATACAGAGAGAGGACAAGAGGTGCATGTCATCAGTTCCTGTGTATATTTACAGTCCAGGGTAGGGCAAGGGTCATGGTACCGGGTACCCAGGAGTGTATGATCCAGAGAAGGCTGGTGGGAGGAGCTATAGGAGGATAGGATTATTGTAATGGCTGGAATAGAGTAAATAGAATGGAATCAAACATGTGATTTCCATATGTTTGATGTGTCTGATACCAATCCATTGATTCCATACCAGCCATAACAATGAGCCTGTCCTCCTATAGCTCCTCCCACCAGCCTCCTCTGGTCTGAACCCCCTGTCTGCTTCAAGGCCATGAGACCAGAAGCCTCCAGGAGACAGTCCTCACTGGGACTGGGTTATCACACTCTCTGGACTGTCTTTCTTTAATACCTCAGGGTGGCTGATTTGTAAAGTTGTCCGAGGGTGATCTGGCGTCAGGTGGAGGGGCTTAGTACAAAATAATAAAGTTATGATCCTCTAATACAGTTACCTCCCCCATTACCCCTCCATTACCCTCCTCCTCTACCCTTTTTGGTGATAGATACTGTAGCTGGAGCTGTCAGTCTCCTCTATCCCCTCCTCTTCCCAGGTTGGTGCCAGGCAAGCTGGGGCTTTATCTACAAGGGTCAGTCCCTCTCTGGGGCTCTGCTCCATATAGGACACTCTGGAGAGTCTGGAATTGAACCCTCACAGCTCTCTTCCTTGAACTCTACTGTTCTATTCTTCCTCTCGTTAGTCACTGACCACCTCTGATGACAGCAGACCGGCTCTACGGTAGGGGGACTAAGTTCATACAGTCATCACACATTTAGTACTGGTCTGGGACCCTAAAAACTACTACTATACCGGGTATCTGTTCATTCTAAATTGTCTGTTTCACTGGCTTCTCTTTACTGTCACCACACACTTAGTAAGTGAGTAAGGACAGGATCTGTAAAAGACTTGTTATTGAAGTGCTCTGCTGGGGTTTACAAGGCCGCTGATCGATCTGTCTAATTTTTCTGTCTGACTGTTCATTCCCCAGACAGCCAAAACTAGAGTCGTGGTTGTAATGTGGCTTGTAATGTGTGTTTTACCATCTAGCCTTTCCTGTCATCACATAGTTAGAGGTACATCCACCCTCCCATATCTCAGAGCAGTCTGGAGTGTTGATGCTACACATAATTCCACTGGCCTTGACAGGCTCTACCTAGATCTGTGTTTTCAACGCTCTATCCTTCCATCCCTACTCTACTCCCTTCCACCTCTCTGTCCATCTCCAGAGATGCTCCAGTGCAGGCGGGGGTTTAATCTCCAGAGATGCTCCGACGCAGGCGGGGGTTTAATCTCCAGAGATGCTCCGATGCAGGCGAGGGTTTAATCTCCAGAGATGCTCTGGCACTGGCGGGGGTTTAATCTCCAGAGATGCTCTGGCACTGGCGGGGGTTTAATCTCCAGAGATGCTCCAGTGCAGGTGAGGGTTTAATCTCCAGAGATGCTCTGGCACTGGCGGGGGTTTAATCTCCAGAGATGCTCCAGTGCAGGCGGGGGTTTAATCTCCAGAGATGCTCCAGTGCAGGTGGGGGTTTAATCTCCAGAGATGCTCCGATGCAGGCGAGGGTTTAATCTCCAGAGATGCTCCAGTGCAGGTGAGGGTTTAATCTCCAGAGATGCTCTGGCACTGGCGGGGGTTTAATCTCCAGAGATGCTCCAGTGCAGGCGGGGGTTTAATCTCCAGAGATGCTCCAGTGCAGGTGGGGGTTTAATCTCCAGAGATGCTCCGATGCAGGCGAGGGTTTAATCTCCAGAGATGCTCCGACGCAGGCGAGGGTTTAATCTCCAGAGATGCTCCAGTGCAGGCGAGGGTTTAATCTCCAGAGATGCTCCGACACAGGCGAGGGTTTAATCTCCAGAGATGCTCCGATGCAGGCGAGGGTTTAATCTCCAGAGATACTCCGACGCAGGCGGGGGTTTAATCTCCAGAGATGCTCTGATGCAGGTGGGGGTTTAATCTCCAGAGATGCTCCGACGCAGGCGAGGGTTTAATCTCCAGAGATGCTCCGATGCAGGCGGGGGTTTAATCTCCAGAGATGCTCCGACGCAGGCGAGGGTTTAATCTCCAGAGATGCTCCAGTGCAGGCGGGGGTTTAATCTCCAAAGATGGATAGAACTGCACTGCAATGGATAGCTGCTGTTTTATTGGCTCCTGATCAATTCTTAAATTTTCTGTTGTTTTTTTTGTGCTGATCTTAACTTTTTTTGTATATAATGTTTCCGCCATCATATTCTATGACTGAAAAGAGCTTCTGAACATCAGAACAGTGATTACTAACCTCAATTTGGATGAAGATTTCTATTCAAATTTGTCAGAGGCGCAGGACATACTGCTCACCCTGGACCAGGCCCTAATCCCGGAGACTTGGAAAAGAAAAGTGTGGCATAAGAGAGGCAGGCGTGCGGGCACCCTGACAAAACAAAGTCGGCGAGTACATAAACCGCCTCTACAGTACCCTCCGTTATATTGTCGAACATACAATCACTGGAGAACAAACTGGACAAGCTCCGTTCGACGGGGCTGTATTTGGGCTTCAAGTTCCTCTGTGTCTTATTCTTCGGTATTATGGTGGTCCGCAAACAAATATTAAAGGTGCATGCCACCACCTACCGTATTGGCTGTGTATCAGCCTACTATTCTGTAGTATGAATTCATTACACTTTGTGAAAAAGTTGCCCTACCAACTAACCCTACACCCATTAAAACCTCAACACTATTCCACTACTTTGGCCCTACCTGATGCTACAACAGGCCAGCAGCCTGGGAGGACTGAACACTATCATTCAAAACATCTTGTATCTCTTCTGTAGTAAAATCTCAAACATTCAATTACTTCTCTGCAGCTGCCACCACAACATCTATATTTTATGTTCCATTCCTGTGATATAATTGAAAACCATGGCCATGAACGCCATAAAAACAACCTTTCCGAAGCACATGTTATTCTTATCACTCTTATCATACTCTTAGGATCCCTCACCCTGAACCCATCTTCCTCTACCAATCACCTTCTACATTACCCAACATGCCTTTCTCTCACCGGACATGTCTGATCTCCACCACCCTATAGTTCACACATATAACCGACACTACACATTCATTTGTCTCATGCTGTCCTGCTGACATTTCTCACATCTGGTAATCTCCCCCCTACACACTACTTCTGTTTCTTCTGTTACTTCTGTTTCTCGGTGTCCACATCACTAAGGATCAATCATGGTCCACACACACCATCGTCGTGAAGAGGGTACGACAACTTCTTTTCCCCCTCAGGAGGCTGAAAAGATTTGGCGTGGGCCCTCAGATCTTCAAAATGTTATACAGCTGCACCATTGAGAGCATCTTGACTGGCTGCATCATAACGTGGTATGGCAACTGCTTGGCATCTGACTGTAAGGCGCTACAGAGGGAAATGCGTATGGCCCAGTACATCACTGGGGCCGAGCTCCCTGCCATCCAGGACTTCTATACCAGGCGGTGTCAGAGGAAGGCCCTTACATTTGTACATTTGAACAGCTTCTGCTAAATAGTTAGTTAAATAGTTAACCAAATAGCTACAGAGACTATCCACATGGACCCTTTTTGCACAAACTTTTTTTACTCATCACATACGCTGCTACTAGTGTTTATTATTTGTCCTGTTGACTAGTCACTTCCTAGTCACCTCCTAGTTATATTTCCCCATTGCAGTTATCGTTACTCATTGTGTATTTATTATTACTTTTATTATTTGTGATTACATTTCTGTAATTTCCCTATTTTCGTTCTCTCTGCAAGTAAGCATTTCACTGTTAGTCTACAGCATATGACAAATACAATACAAATACATTTTATTTGATTTCAGAGGTCTCTGTCCTTGCTCAGGCTCCAGTGTCATAGTCTGATTTCTCATGACTCAGACTGCTGCTATTGGTTTGAAGACAGGGAAATGGAGGTATAGCATCAGTGTATGTGTGAGTGCCTGATTAGTGTATGTGCCTGCGGAGTGCATAGGGACTGGAGTGTGGCTGAAGCCCTCTCCGTTATGAAGTGGCTACTGCAGGTAAAGGCAGTGACGCTGAGACTGTTCTGCTAAGACACCACTAGGGGTCTCTGTTGTATCTGTTATTTGTCTCAGCTCCTCGCATTTGTCTCAGCTCCTCGCATTTGTTGCATTTTGAATTTTACTGATTGGCTATAGAGTTCAAACACCTGGTTTCCCTGTTTAATTTTTATTTATTTTTAAAGGCAAAGAACTAGCATTAGGAGCTGTGCAGTACTGCTAAACACTGATGTATTTGGGTCAGAGCTAGGTGCAGTGGAGAACATGATGATGGATACAAACTGAAAAAGATATAAGTTAACGCTAAGCTAAGATCTAGTACAAGCTAACCTGACATCATAACCATAGATACTGAACACAGAGGATAGACAAACTGACATATTGTCTGTGATTATAACATGAAACAGGATGAGAAACAACAGACACATAACTCATAATTCAGATCAGTACCATATCCATATTTGATCATCTAACTTTGTGTAATGACATGACAGCAATGGAGTAATACAATATTTTGACATGATTTACAACACACACACACACACACACACACAAACACACACACACACACACACACACACTCACACACATACCATTAATGTCAAAAGGGCCTCAGAGGGAAAACACATGCAAATGACTAGCACAGTGATCAAAGTTCAGGCTAAATTGTATAAGAGCTCACTGAACTTCAGAAAATGAATGTTGTTGAAATTGTTTGACTTTTTAAAAGGTATGGTAAATTAGGCAAAGAGAGAATAAATGAATTATGGAAAAAAGCAGTGTGAGGTTATTTGTGTGTGTGCACATGTATGTGTATGTGTGCATCTACTGTGTACTAGGCAACAGAATCAAACAAATCAAGGTCACATATATGTCATTTTCTTGGTGCAGACATATTAGGCTTGGTCGGTTGTTGGTATACATTTGAAGTCGGAAGTTTACATACACCTTAGCCAAGTACATTTAAACTCAGTTTTTCACAATTCCTGACATTTAATCACAGTAAAAACTCCCTGTTTTAGGTCAGTTAGGATCACCGATTTATTTTAAGAATGTGACATGTCAGAATAATAGTAGAGAGAATGATTTATTTCAGCTTTTATTTATTTCATCACATCCCCAGTGGGTCAGAAGTTTACATACACTCAATGATTTATTATTATTTGGTCACATTGCCTTTAAATTGTTTAACTTGGGTCAAACGTTTCAGGTAGCCTTCCACAAGCTTCCCACAATAAGTTGGATGAATTTTGGCCCATTCCTCCTGACAGAGCTGGTGTAACTGAGTCAGGTTTGTAGGCCTCCTTGCTCGCACATGCTTTTTCAGTTCTGACCAAGAATGTCCTATGGCATTGAGGTCAGGGCTTTGTGATGGCCACTCCAATACCTTGACTTTGTTGTCCTTAATCCATTTTGTCACAACTTTGGAAGTATGCTTGGGGTCATTGTCCATTTGGAAGACCCATTTGCGACCAAGCTTTAACTTCTGATGTCTTGAGATGTTGCTTCAATATATCCACATCATTTTCCTCACTCATGATGTCATCTATTTTGTGAAATGCACCAGTCCCTCCTGCAGCAAAGCACCCCCACAACATGATGCTGCCACCCAAGTGCTTCACGGTTGGGATGGTGTTCTTCGGCTTGCAAGCATCCCCCTTTTTCCTCCAAACATGACGATGGTCAGGATGGACAAACAGTTCTATTTTTGTTTCATCAGACCAGAGGACAATTCTCCAAAAAGTACAATATTTGTCCCCATGTGCAGTTGCAAACCGTAGTCTGTTTTTTATGGCAGTTTTGGAGCAGTGTCTTCTTCCTTGCTGAGTGGCCTTTCAGGTTATGTCAGTATAGGACTAATTTTACTGTGGACATAGATACTTTTGTACCGGTTTCCTCCAGCATCTTCACAAGGTCCTTTGCTGTTGGGATTGATTTGCACTTATCGCACCAAAGTACGTTAATCTCTAGGACACGTCTCCTTCCTGAGCGGTATGACGGCTGCGTGGTCCCATGGTGTTTATACTTGCATACTATTGTTTGTACAGATGAACATGGTACCTTAAGGCGTTGGGAAATTATTCTGAGGTCTTGGCTGATTTCTTTAGATTTGTCACGACTTCCGCCGAAATTGGCGCCCCTGCATGTTCGGGCGGTGCTCGGCGGTCGTCGTCGTCGTCCTACTAGCAGTCACAGATCCCTTTTTCGTTTGTCTGCTTGTTTTGTCTTAGTAGTTAGTTTCACTAGTTCTGCTAGTTTCACCTGTGTTCTGTTGTAAGGCTTAATGAGCTTCCCTATTTTAAGTACGTGTACCCGCCATTGTTTTGTGCGGGATTGTCTTTATGTTACGTGTGTGCGTTTCAGGTAGAGGTGGCTATATTTTCTAGACTTGGCACCCTGTGTTTTTGGGTAGTCACTTTGTTGTCCGAGCCCTGTGTTGTTGGGCTTGTCATTTTTGTGTGCCATATTAAAGAGCACTTTTCCCCAGTGGAACTCTCTGCGCCTGATTCCTTCACCCACCTAGTCCCGCGTGACAAGATTTTGACAAGATTTTCCCATGATGTCAAGCAAAGAGGCACTCGAGGTCAGCCCAGGCAGGGATCAGAAACCAGATCCGGGTCCAAAACAGTACAAGGGGATAGGCATGCTGGTAGTCAGAACAGGCAGAGTGGTCAGGCAGGTGAGTTCGGAGTAAGGACAGGCAAGTGTCGAAACCAGGAGGACTAGAAACAAACAGAGACTGGGAAAAATAGGAGCAAGGAAAACTGCTGGTTGACTTGGCAAACAAGACGAACTGGTACAAAGAGACAGGAAACACAGGGATGTATACACCGGGGATAATAAGCGACACCTGAAGGGGGTGGAGACAATCACAAGGACAGGTGAACCAGATCAGGGTGTGACACAAATAAAGCCTGTAGACTTCTGTACTATAGGCTCCATCATCCCTCATCTTTAAGATCCTGCATGGTCTTGCACCCCCACCTGTATGC
Organism: Oncorhynchus kisutch; assembly: GCF_002021735.2. NCBI lineage: Eukaryota > Metazoa > Chordata > Actinopteri > Salmoniformes > Salmonidae > Oncorhynchus > Oncorhynchus kisutch. Next base: position 32,310,511 of record NC_034177.2, on the reverse strand, counting down.
CGGCATATCAGCTGAATCCAAGATGGCGTAGCAGTCAGACGGTCCCATGTGTATATATATTTTTCTTCGCATTCTTTTTAATATTTTTCCTAAACCTCAACTTCAAAATACTCTCCTGCAACCCGCCTCACCCAATGTGGTGTGGATCTTTTTTTCTTTCCTAAAGTATTTCTATTTACCTCCGAACTGCAATACGTCAACTGAAGATAGCTAGCTAACTAGCTACCGGCTATCAGTCAGCTAACCACTGCTAGCGGTCATCTACTAGCGGTCAACCTTTTGCTCAGAAAGCTCTCGCCAGTTCGTACAACGCGTTTCAAACATACCGGATCTATTTTTCTCTCCATATCCCCGAATTCCTACCACAAACTCTAAACCTTTTCATCTGGATCATCACAGCTAGCTAACCGCAACCTGGGTTGACTACTCCTGGCTAACATTCCGTCCCGGAACTAGCACCAACTAGCCTGGGGCTAGCCCATGCTAGTCCCATCTCCCGGCTCACTCCTGGGCTACAATATTCAAACCCCTTCTACTGTACTCCGTACCGGAGCACAGATCCCCGCCGATCCTCTGCGACTGGAATACTGACCTAATCTGCCCGAGGATTCCAACAGGCCCCTCAGGTGCGACGTCCGCTGAAGGCCCATTTTGCTAACCTGCTAGGCCTGCTAGCTACCTAGAGCTACTTGGAACCCTACTAATTCCACGACTGGTCTATCGTCGTCACCGCACAAAGAGGCAAAAACAGACTTACCCCCATTGCGACGTACCCCATAGGCTAGCTTGCCTGTCCTGGTCTGCTAACCGCTAGCCTCTACTAACTGCTTGCTTGCTAACCCGGTCTGCTAACTGCTAGCTTGTTTAGCCCCGGCCTACTAACTGTTAGCGAGTTAACATCGTTATGGGGCGGCAGGGTAGCCTAGTGGTTAGAGCGTTGGACTAGTAACCGGAAGGTTGCAAGTTCAAACCCCCGAGCTGACAAGGTACAAATCTGTCGTTCTGCCCCTGAACAGGCAGTTAACCCACTGTTCCTAGGCCGTCATTGAAAATAAGAATTTGTTCTTAACTGACTTGCCTGGTTAAATAAAGTTTAAAATAAAATAAAAAAACTGTCTGAATCGCCGTGTCCCCAGTCAGCCCAACCACTCACTGGACCCAGATGTTCACTTGGCTACGCATGCCTCTCTCTAATATCAATATGCCTCGTCCATTACTGTCCTGGTTAGTGATTACTGTCTCATTTCACTGTAGAGCCTCTAACTCTGCTCAATATGCCTTAACCAACCATGTTGTTCCACCTCCCACCTGACATCACCTAAACGTCTCTAGAGACTATATCTCTCTCATCATTACTCAATACCTAGGTTTACCTCCAATGTACTCATATCCTACCTTACCTGTACACTCTGTACACTCTGCCTTGAATCTATGCTATCGTGCCCAGAAACCTGCTCCTTTTGCTAGATGGCCAGTTCGTATAGCATTTAGCTGTACCCTTATCCTACTTCTCCTCTGTTCCTCTGGTGATTTAGAGGTTAATCCAGGTCCTGCAGTGCCTAGCTCCACTCCTACTCCCCAGATGCTCTCATTTGTTGACTTCTGTAACCGTAAAAGCCTTGGTTTCATGCATGTTAATATTAGAAGCCTACTCCCTAATTTTGTTTTACCCACTGCTTTAGCACACTCTGTCAACCCGGATGTCTTAGCCGTGTCTGAATCCTGGCTTAGGAAAACCACCAAAACCCCTGAAATCTCCATTGCTAACTATAACATTTTCCATGCCCCATTCAAAAAATGTAGAACTAGGAACAGATATAGTCCTTGGTTCACTCCAGACCTGTCTGCCCTTGACCAGCACAAAAACATCCTGTGGCGTTCTGCATTATCCCCCGTGATATGCAACTTTTCAGGGAAGTAAGGAACAAATATACACAGGCAGTAAGGAAAGCTAAGGCTAGCTTTTTCAAACAGAAATTTGCATCCTGTAGTACTAACTCAAAAAAGTTCTGGGACAATGTAAAGTCCATGGAGAATAAGAGCACCTCCTCGCAGCTGCCCACTGCTCTGAGGCTAAGAAACACTGTCACCACCTATAAATCCACTATAACTGAGAATTTCAATAAGCATTTCTCTATGGCTGGCCATGCTTTCCACCTGGCTACCCCTACCCTGGTCAAATGCACGGCACCCTCCACAGAAATCCGCCAAAGCCCCCACCATTTCTCTTTCACCCAAATCCAGAAAGCTGATGTTCTGAAAGAGCTGCAAAATCTGGACCCCTACAAATCAGCCGGGATAGACAATCTGGACCCTCTCGTTCTAAAATTATCTGACGAAATTGTTGCAACCCCTATTACTAGCCTGTTCAACCTCTCTTTTGTATCGTCTGAGATTCCCAAAGATTGGAAAGCTGCCGCGGTCATCCCCCTCTCCAAATGGGTTGACACTCTAAACCCAAACTGCTACAGACCTATATCTATCCTACCCTGTCTTTCTAAGGTCTTCGAAAGCCAAGTTAACAAACAGATTACCGACCATTTCGAAATCCACCGTACCTTCTCCGCTATGCAATCTGGTTTCAGAGCTGCTGAAGGGTGCATCTCAGCCACGCTCAAGGTTCTAAACGACATCATAACCGCCATCGATAAGAGACATTACTGTGCAGCCGTATTCATCGTCCTGGCCAAGGCTTTCGACTCTGTCAATCACCACATTCTTATTGGCAGACTAGACATCCTTGGTTTCTCAAATGAATGCCTCGCCTGGTTCACCAACTACTTCTCAGACAGAGTTCAGTGTGTCAAATCGGAGGGCCTGTTGTCCAGACCTCTGGCAGTGTCTATGGAGGTGCCACATGGTTCAATCCCCAGGCCGACTCTCTTCTCTGTATACATCAATGATGTTGCTCTTGCTGCTGGTGATTCTCTTATACACCTCTACGCAGACGACACCATTCTGTATACTTCTGGCCCCTCTTTGGACACTGCGTTAATTAACTAACCTCCAGACGAGCTTCAATGCCATACAACTCTCCTTCCGTGGCCTCCAACTGCTCTTAAATGCAAGTAAAACTAAATGCATGCTATTCAACCGATCACTGCCCGCACCTGCTCGCCCGCCCAGCATCACTACTCTGGACGGTTCTGACTTAGAATACGTGGACAACTACAAATACCTAGGTGTCTGGTTAGACTGTAAACTCTCCTTCCAGACTCACATTAAGCATCCAATCCAAAATTAAATCTAGAATCAGCTTCCTATATCGCAACAAAGCATTCTTCACTCATGCTGCCAAACATACCCTCGTAAAACTGACCATCCTACCGATCCCCGACTTTGGTGATGTCATCTATAAAATAGCCTCCAACACTCTACTCAACAAACTGGATGCAGTCTATCACAGTGCCATCCGTTTCGTCACCAAAGCCCCATACACTACCCACCATTGCGACCTGTACGCTCTCGTTGGTTGGCCCTTGCTTCATACTTGTCACCAAACCCACTGGCTACAGGTTATCTACAAGTCTCTGCTAGGTAAAGCCCCGCCTTATCTCAGCTCACTGGTCACCATAGCAGCACCCACACGTAGCACGCTTTACAGCAGGTATATATCACTGGTCACCCCCAAAGCCAATTCCCCCTTTGGTCATCTTTCCTTCAAGTTCTCTGCTGCCAGTGACTGGAACGAACTGCAAAAATCTCTGGAGTCTCATATCTCCCCCACTAGCTTTAAGCACCAGCTGTCAGAGCAGCTTACATATAACTGCGCCTGTACATAGCCCATCTGTAAACAGCCATCTATCTACCTACCTCATCCCCATACTGTATTTATTTATTTACCTTGATCCTTTGCACCCCAGTATCTCTACTTGCACATTCATCTTTTGCACATCTACCATTCCAGCGTTTAATTGCTATATTGTAATTACTTCGCCACCACGGCCTATTTATTGCCTTAACGCCCTTATCTTACCTCATTTGTACTCACTGTATATAGACTATTTGTTTTCTTTTGTTCTACATTATTGACTATGTTTTGTTTACTCCATCTGTAACTCTGTGTTGTTGTATGTGTCGAATTGCTATGCTTTATCTTGGCCAGGTCGCAGTTGCAAATGAGAACTTGTTCTCAACTAGCCTACCTGGTTAAATAAAGGTGAAATATATATATAAATATTTTTGTTTAAATATCATGATGTTCAAGGAAAGCACCTCTAGGATAACAAGGGCAGTAACTAGAGGGGACTGCGCTGTCCCTTTCCGACACAGTAAACTCTGACAATCAGCCCTCTCTGTAAGAGCTACAATATACTGGAATACACTGCCCATGGACTTGAGAAATGCACTGATTACTGCGCTTTGAAAATAAAACTGAAAACATGGCTAAAATCTATCCAATCCCGTACACACGCGTTATATGTGGTTCCTGATATGTAAGACGACAGCTGATGAAAGTGTTTTATTCTGAATAGGTTGTTGATGTTAGAATCATATTGGATGTAATGTATTTGTACTTTGTATGATTTTTAGTGAGTATTTGTATTTGCGTTGTGGCTGTGTAATTGTTCTTACAAGCCCTGGACTACAGGTGCAAATGAGCTTTTGTCAAGGATTTCCTCCTCTTCTTCCGAAGAGGAGAGGCGAAAAGGATCAGAGGACCAATATGCGGCGTGGTACGTGTCCATGGTTCTTTTAATACGTAAACGTACACATGAACAACTGATTACAAAAAAACAAGAAACGTGTGAATCCCTAAACAGCCCTATCTGGTGCAAAACACAGAGACAGGAACAATCACCCACAAACACACAGTGACACCCAGGCTACCTAAGTATGATTCTCAATCAGAGACAACTAATGACACCTGCCTCTGATTGAGAACCATACTAGGCCGAAACATAGAAATACCCAAATTATAGAAAAACAAGCATAGACTGCCCACCCAACTCACGCCCTGACCATACTAAATAAATACAAAACAAAGGAAATACAGGTCAGAACGTGACAGCTTTTGGCTAACCCTGGCACATTTACATGGATGTTGCATTACTGTAATATTGATGTTGATAAAATGCACTGTTCCCTATGAAATAATCTATAAATACATCTAACAATGTATGTCCACTTTGTACCAAGACAAGCAGTTGTATTGAGCTCTCTGCTCTTTGTGAAAGTGCCACATCAATCCAGTTACTGAATTTAATAAATGTATGAAATTCAATTAAAATGTATTGTCTGTGTTTTCTGTCTAATACCACACCTGTATCCTCTCACCCATCTACCTGTTGACCAACACACGTCAGACCATTGTTCTGAGAGACAAAACACACCCACCATAATACAGTAGAAGTGGTTTCCTATTGGACTGGGACAACAGGAGAATTAGGTCTGAGTGGACCTCAGTGAGGATGAGTGTGTACAGTAACATACAGCTGCAGATTGGACCTGGTTTAGCATATCAGAGAGGTATTATTGTCAGTCCTGGCCTTTGTTAGTGGAGGTAATTAATTAATGTGGGGTCAACACACACACACACACACACACACACACACACACACACACTGGAGTCTGGTTGGAGGGTGCAGGTTTAGCAGTAATGGGATATCTCTATGAGATAAAGATGGAGAGAAGAGAGGTGGATCTACATAAAACCACTTTTTTCCTCTGTAAAGACCGTATTAATATTCAGGTCACCTGACTGATGTGGTGCCATGTCTTTAGACAGCGAACAGCAGTTTAGCATGAGAATGAGACCCAGAGGTCACCGATAGAGAGGAGAGGAGATAAAAGAACAAAACCACCTGGGATTATAATAGTGAGAGAGGGAGCGACAGAGACGGAGAGAAGGGGTCCAACACATGGAAATAGAAATGCATTTATTTCATGTTTATTACATGTATTCAGTAACCAGTCTCATTGTAGGACATCTGTCTTTACAAAAGCACTTCTCAGACTGGCCCATCTCCATTTATTCAGATACATATTCAGATAAGCGTCAATACAATAGTATCATATCATATCCAGGTGGCTGAGCTAGTATCAATGAGTAATGTGGGTTGTTATAGTTGCAGCGTAGCAGCTACAGGATGTATTGAGTTCAGAGTTAAAGAGATCCAGTTGAGAACCGAATAACTGATTTAAGTATCCTCTATCTATCTGACTGACCGGTCAGCAACATCCCATGTTCAATATCAAGATATCTTATGCAGAGTAGAGTCAACAGAATGGATTATATACAGTTGAAGTCGGAAGTTTACATACACTTATATTTGAGTCATTAAAACTCGTTTTTCAACCACTCCACAAATTTCTTGTTAACAAACTTTTGTTTTGTTTTGGACATCTACTTTGTGCATGACACAAGTCATTTTTCCACGAATTGTTTACAGACAGATTATTTCACTTATAATTCACTGTGTCACAATTCCAGTGGGTCAGAAGTTTACATACAATAAATTGACTGTGCCTTTAAAAACAATTCCAGAATATTGTGTCATGGCTTTTGAAGCTTCTTATAAGCTAATTCAAATCATTTGTGTCAATTGGAGGTGTAGCTGTGGATGTATTTCAAAGCCTACCTTCAAACTCAGTGCCTCTGTGCTTGACATCATGGGAAAATCTAAAGATACAAGCCAAGACCTCAGAAAAAAATGTGTAAACCTCCACAAGTCTGGTTCATGCTTGGGAGCAATTTCCAAACACCTGAAGGTACCACGTTCATCTGTACAAACAATAGTACGCAAGTATAAACACCATGGGATCACGCAGCCATCAGACCGATCAGGAAGGAGACGCGTTCTGTCTCCTAGAGATGAAAGTACTTTGGTGCGAAAAGTGCAAATCAATCACAGAACAACAGCAAAGGATCTTGTGAAGATGCTGGAGGAAACAGGTACAAAAGTATCTATATCCACAGTAAAATGAGTCCGATATCGACTTAACCTGAAAGGCCGCTCAGCAAGGAAGAAGCCACTACTCCAAAACTGCCATAAAAAAGCCAGACTACAGTTTGCAACTGCACATGGGGACAGATATTGTAATTTTTGGAGAAATGTCCTCTGGTCTGATTAAATAAAAATAGAACTGTTTGTCCATAACGACCATCATTATGTTTGGAGGAAAAAGGGGGATGCTTGCAAGCCGAAGAACACCATCCCAACCGTGAAGCACTGGGGTGGCAGCATCATGTTGTGGAGGTGCTTTGCTGCAGGAGGGACTGGTGCACTTCACAAAATAGATGACATCATGAGTGAGGAAAATTATGTGGATATATTGAAGCAACATCTCAAGACATCAGTCAAGTCATCAGTCATCAGACCAAGTTAAAGCTTGGTCGCAAATGGGTCTTCCAAATGGACAATGACCCCAAGCATACTTCCAAAGTTGTGGCAAAATGGCGTAAGGACAACAAAGTCAAGGTATTGGAGTGGCCATCACAAAGCCCTGACCTCAATTCCATAGAAAATGTGTGGGCAGAACTGAAAAAGCGTGTGCGAGCAAGGAGGCCTACAAATCTTAGTCACTTTCACCAGCTCTGTCAGGAGGAATGGGCCAAAATTCACCCAACCTATTGTGGGAAGCTTTGGAAGGATACCCCAAAAGTTTGACCCAAGTTAAACAATTTAAAGGCAATGCTACCAAATACTAATTGAGTTTATGTAAACTTCTGACCCACTCGGAATGTGATGAAAGCAATAAAAGCTGAAATAAATAATTCTCTCTACTATTATTCTGACATTTCAAAACCTTAAAACAAGTCGGTGATCCTAACTGACCTAGAAAGGGAATTTTTACTCTGATTAAATGTCAGGAAAAGGGAAAAACTGAGTTCAAATCAAATAAAATAAAATAAAATTTATTTATATAGCCCTTCGTACATCAGCTGATATCTCAAAGTGCTGTACAGAAACCCAGCCTAAAACCCCAAACAGCAAGCAATGCAGGTGTAGAAGCACGGAGTTTAAATGTACTTGGCTAAGGTGAATGTAAACTTCCTACTTCAACTGTACCTTTAGAGCTGGTAATAGAGCATAGCTACACTCGGATGGGGATACATGCAGATGTTGGATCTTATTTTGAGACAGTTTGCCACAGCAGGAAAATAATCCTGCAGCAACAGAAAATGTGAATTATTATGTGGATTATAAATCATGTACATTTTTGAGTCTATGAGTCTCGAAATTCAGCTCAGGTGCATCCTGGTGCATCCTGTTCAACTTGATTGGAGTCCACCTGTGGTAAATTCAATTGATTAGACATGATTTGGAAAGGCACACACCTGTCTATATAAGGTCCCACAGTTGACAGTGCATGTCAGAGCAAAAACCAAGCCATGAGGTCGAAGGAATTAAATCAATCAAATGTATTTTTAAAGCCCTTTTTACATCAGCCCATGTCACAAAGTGCTATACAGAAACCCAGCCAATGCAGATGTAGAAGCATGGTTGCTAAAAACAACTCCATAGGAAGGTAGGAACCTAGGAAGAAACCTAAAGAGGAACCAGGCTCTGAGGGCTGATCAGTACTCTTCTGGCTGTGCCGGGTGGAGATTATAACAGAACATGGCCAAGATGTTCAAACGTTCATAGATGACCAACAGAGTCAAATAATAATCCCAGTGGTTGTAGAGGGAGCAACAAGTCAGGACCTCAGGAGTAAATGTCAGTTGGCTTTTCATATCCGAGCATTCAGAGTAAGAGACAGCAGGTGCGGTAGAGAGAGAGAGTCGAAAACAGCAGGTCCGGGACAAGATAGCACATCTGGTGAACAGGTCAGGGTTCCATAGCCACAGGCAGAACAGTTTAAACTGGATCAGCAGCATGACCAGGTGGACTGGGGACAGCAAGTAGTCATCAGGCCAGGTAGTCCTGAGGCATGGTCCTTGTCACGAATCTCGCCGATGATGGTGCCTCTTCCTGTTCGGGCGGCGCTCGGCGGTCGTCGTCGCCGGCCTATTAGCTGCCATCGATTCCCTTTCCGTTTGTTTCTGTTTATTGGGTAATTGGGTACACCTGTTTTGAGTTAGTGTTTGTTTGTAGGCTATTTAAGGGCACTAGGCCCGCTGGGTATTTGTGCGGGCTTGTTTTCTGTTATCTGGTCTATGAGTGTAATCAGTATTTTTTCCGGACAGTTTAGTCCGTTGTATTTTGGGACGGGTTGTTTCATGCGCCCTGGCGTTTTACATGTCGTGGCTCCACAGTCTATGGAATAAAATATCCACCAACTGAATTACCTGCTCTCTGCGCTTGACTCCTCCACTCACCATTGTTAGAAGTTGTAACAGTCCTAGGGCTCAGGTCCTACAAGAGAAGAGAAAGAGAAAGAGAAATAGAGAGAGAAAGAGAGAGAAAAAGAGAAAAAGAGAGAGAGAATTAGAGGGAGCATATTTAAATTCACACAGGACACTGGTTAAGACAGGAGAATTACTCCAGATATAACAGACTGAACCTAGCCCCAGACACATAAACTATTGCAGCATAACTATTGGAGGCTGAGACAGGAGGTTTTGGGAGACACTGTGGCCCCGTCCGACTATACCCCCAGACAAAACAGGCAGGATATAACCCCACCCACTTTGCCAAAGCACAGCCCCCATACCACTAGAGGGATATCTTCAACCACCAACTTACTACCCTGAGACAAGGCCAGTAACTCAGCCCCCGTAATAGGGTTAGAGGCAGAGAATCCCAGTGGAACCGTGCCAGGCAGAGATAGCAAGGTTGGTTCATCACTCCAGTGCCTTTCCGTTCACCTTCACACCCCTGAGCCAGACTTTACTGAATCATACGACCTACTGATGAGATGAGTTTTCAATAAAGACTTAAAGGTTGAGACAGAGTCTGCGTCTCTCACATGGATTCGCAGACCATTCCATAAAATGGAGCTCTATAGGAGAAAGCCCTGCCTCCAGCTGTTTGCTTTGACATTCTAGGGACAATTAGGAGGCCTGCGTCTTGTGAACATAGAGTACGTGTAGGTACGTACGGCAGGGCCAAATTGGAAAGATAGGTAGGAGTAAGCCCATGTAATGCTTTATAGGTTAGCAGTAAAACTTTGAAGTCAGCCCTAGCCTTAACAGGAGGCCAGTATAGAGAGGCTAGTATGATCACATTTTGGGGTTCTTGTCAAGATTCTAGCAGCCGTGTTTAGCACTAACTGAAATTTATTTAGTGCTTTATCCAGGTAGCTGGAAAGTAGAGCATTGCAGTAGTTTACTCTAGAAGTGACAAAAGCATGGATTCATTTTTCTCCATATTTATAAAAGTTAAATATTTATAAAAGTTTCAGATTTTTGCAATGTTAAGTAGATGGAAAATAGCTGTTCTTGAAACAGTCTTGATATGTTCATCAAAAGAGAGATCAGGGTCCAGAGTTACGCCGAGGTCCTTCACAGTTTTATTTGAGTCGATTCTACAACCATCAAGATTAATTGTCAGATCAGAAGATCTCTTTGTTTCTTGGGACCTAGAACTAGTATATCTGTTTTGACCGAATTTAAAACTTTTTTTTTTGTCTGAAACACAGGCTTCCAGGGGAGGGCAATTTTGGTGCTTCACCATGTTTCATTGAGATGTACAGCTCTGCATTGTCCGCATAGCAGTGAAAGTTAACATTATGTTTGAAAACAACAGTGGTTCTATAACGGAACCTTGAGGAACACCAAAATGTACAGTTGATTTGTCCGAGGACAAACCATCCACAGAGACAAACTGATATCTTTCTGAACGATAAGATCTAAACCAGGCCAAACTTTGGGTTTCCAATCTCTCCAAAAGAATGTGGTGATCGATGGTATCAAAAACAGCACTAAGGTTTAGGAGCACGAGGACAGATGCAGAGCCTTGACAAGTCTCTGAAAATCCTTGTGTGGCCCAGCCAGAGCCAGGACTTGAACCCAATCAAACATCTCTGGAGAGACCTGAAAATAGCTGTGCAGCAACGCTCACCATCCAAACTGACAGAATTGAATGGGGAAATACAGGTGTGCCAAGCATGAAGCATCATACCCAAGAAGACTCGATGATGTAATCACTGCCAAAGGTGCATCAACAAGGTACTGAGTAAAGGGTCTGAATACTTACTTAAATGTGAATTGTAAATTACAAACATTTCTAAAAACCTGTTTTGCTTTGTCATTATGGGGTATTGTGTAGATTGATGAGAAAAACAACAACAATTTAATAAATTTTAGGGGCTGTAATGTAACAAAATGTGGAAAAAGTCAAGGGGTATTAATATTTTCCGATGGCAGTGTATTTGAAGATTACAAGCAGGGGAGCAAGGGCCTCCCAGATTCTCTACAACTGAAGTGTGGCACACCTAAAGCCTTTTGAATGGTCTTGTGATACACCAAATTAACAAAGCAATTTGTGTCTCTCATACATACACACATGCGCATACAGCTGGATAACCATAAATACACCAAAAAAACTACTTAGCATTTCAGGAACGTTTAACAGTGCAAATGGAAAACAGTAATGTGTGTGTGTGTGTGTGTGTGTGTAAGTGTTTGCCTCATTAAGCCAGTAGCAGAGGAAAGCAGACTGTCCAATTATACAGCATTCACCTCTCTTCCCTCTATCCCTCCTTCCTCTCCTCCCCCTTCTCTCCATCCTCTCCCGATCAACCCAAACAAACACAACTATTTGCATATTGTTTAATGGATTGCGAACCAGCCAACCCCAAAAGCAGGCCTAATTGTAGTAATGCATCAAATTGTCTGTTTATATAAAAAGGCTGATCTTTACACACGTCATCTGGCAACATTTTCTCTTCCCTCACACATCTCACCCATTACACCAACCGTCATACTCATTTGGTCTGTTTTGAGCAATAAACTATTGTAACAGGAGTTTATAAAATGTAGTGTGTCTATAAGTTACTAATGGGTCCGAAACTTTATAGCAGGCACAGTTTCTCTCTTGCTGTATTCTTTTCGACAACCGCAAGTCTCTTGTGCTAGGTGGCAGCATTTATCTGGAGAGAGAGAAGTAAAAACATAGAGAGAGAAATGGGAAGACAGAGAGAAATAGACTGGGGAATGTGTATAGTGACATCGCGGTCTCTGTCTGTTTCTCCAGGGGAGTAGTGGCTTCCTTTGGTTTTAACAAAGAGCTAATGGATTCTCCTCAGCCAGAGTGATGCAGGGTTAACAGGCTAACTGATCCACCAATAGATGTTCAGAGAGAACCCAGATTCCCATGCTCCTGGAGGCTGAGGCACAGTCCATGGGAAGCCTCTTAAACCCTCAAACACCACTCCTCCAATAGAACAAAGAACACACACACACACACACGCAGCAAACCACACACACACAAATACTTTCACAGAGTAGACTGATCTCTCCCTTTGGCAAAGGCTGCAGCCTCTATCTAGGCCCGGCTCCATCCCTCTTGAGGATTTCATTTTTCCCACAGTGCTAACACAATAGTGGAAATGGAGATTTACCTTTTACTGAGCATTCCCTTAGATTCATTAATTGATCAAAAGTGTGAGGGCCATTTGGATAATGCCATGAAGGAGCTCAATCATTGTTCAATTTCTCAAAAAGCCCACACAAAGGTTATAACTTTTAAAAGTTAAGAAAGAGCGAGGGGATTCTAGAAATATAAATTGTGCTGAATAATGCTCCTTTGACACACGTTTAAAAAAAAAAGTGAATTGTCTGATGTCTGGATGAATCAGAGTTGGTGTTGCATCTGAACTAATTTAAATATTTAAAGTCACTAAGAGGAATGAGACATAGTCACATCTAAAATATGGATCCCCTAATCAGAGCTAATAAATATTTGACTTTTGAGGTCTATGGTCCAGATGAATGGTTATTCTGTGTTGAATAGTTAATGTGAGGGCGGCTATGGAAACTGCCATGTCGTTAGGACCCCAAGTCATATTTGTCATGTCTACATCACATCTACATCAATGCCTAATTATATCTTTATATACCACAAATTTCTATCAGGCAAAATACTCAGACAGCCTTCTTTCCCATGATTATCTAGTAGGAATGTAGTTGCAGACTATGTTCTGAAAGTCTTCTATGAAAGTCTTCTATCTCTCTCCCTCTCCCTCTCTCTTTTTCTCTCTCGCTCACTCTCCACCCCAGTCAAGACAGAGCAGTAGTGATTGAGGAAAGAAAGCTCTCTCTGACTATTGGGATGTTACTTCCACTCTTGGTATTTTACACCAGGAGTGTCTGAGGAGCTGAAGATGATGCATCCCTTGACTGCCCCTGGAGAGATGTTAAGTCCATCCTGCCTGTCCTTGGTGTTAAGCCCTCTCATCCCTCTCTCCCTTTCCTTTTCTCTTTCATTATCTCTTTCTCTCCATTTCTCTATTAGTACCACTCTTTCTTTCTCCTTATACTCTCTCTCCTACATACATGCACTCACTCTGTCTTCTCTCTCTCTCTCTCTCTCTCTCTCTCTCTCTCTCTCTCTCTCTCTCTCTCTCTCTCTCTCTCTGATGGATGCTGTGATAGTGTTTTATCTTTATGTGACTGTCTGTCACCTCACCTGCTCTCTCCACCTCACCATGACCTGAATCCCAACACCAGCCATGCACCCCAGCTCTACTCTTTGCTATGATCGCTCTGCCTGCTGCTTCTCTCCTGAAACACACTCAGTAGATACCATTACTTTACATTTACTTTAAACATAAGTTGATGTTTTTCACTAGGGTGCTATTTATTTCAGTGACAAGGACATGACACAAAATCAACAGGAGAGGAGAGGAAACACAGTGGCAGTATCTAACAATAGGACCCTAGAGTCTGAGCCAGGGGACTATTTGAATTCTGTCTCTGAAAGCCTAAACAGCCACATGCTGAGCGTGATAAACCTGGGGATTTATTCAACTCATTCCTCTATCTCCCTACTGCTGCATACGCAGAGGAGCAGGAAATTAAAGAAAAAGGACGAGGAAGGAGAGGGGGAACAGGAGGAGAAATAGATAAAAATTACTATTACTTCATAAAAGTGTTCCTTCTTAGGGGGTTTGCCTCGAAAGCAGAAACAACTTCAAACTACCATCTGAAAAATGTAAGATAAGTAATTCTTTGCCCTAACCGTAGTCAATTGATGATTGCAAGGGTAGTAAGGTCATTATTTGGATGAAAATTAAACTATGTGAACTACACTCCCTTACTTATTTATTTGGACAGTGAAGCTACAACTTTAAATTTGTCTCTATACTCCAACATTTTTTATTTGAGATGAGGCGTCAGTACAGAATGTCACCTTTTATCTGAGGGTATTTTCATACATCTATTTTAGCGTTTTTCAGATAATAATTTTTTCATATTTTTTTTTGTATAGTTATCACATATCAAGTTCGTACATTTAAATGCTTGTTGTTTCAATGACGCTTACAGAAGTGTATGAGTTCCTTAAAAGCCTATTTAAATCCCATTGTTGGGATACAGTAAGGTGGTTTACCTTATTAGGCAAAAAGGTGGCATACTTATCATAATATGTAATAAATAATCATAATATTATAGAAAAATGTGTAAAAAAAGTTTAATAAGTAAATCCCGAATTTTCACTATATAAACTTGACATGATGAACAAGCTGCGGGGTCAATCCAGCATGAGAGTAAAGAATACCCAGCTGATGGTTAAATGAACCCATGTTTGAGTCTTCCAACAACCCAACTGATGGTTAAATGAACCCATGTTTGAGTCTTCCAACAACCCAACTGATGGTTAAATGAACCCATGTTTGAGTCTTCCAACAACCCAACTGATGGTTAAATGAACCCATGTTTGAGTCTTCCAACAACCCAGCTGATGGTTAAATGAACCCATGTTTGAGTCTTCCAACAACCCAGCTGATGGTTAAATGAACCCATGTTTGAGTCTTCCAACAACCCAGCTGATGGTTAAATGAACCCATGTTTGAGTCTTCCAACAACCCAACTGATGGTTAAATGAACCCATGTTTGAGTCTTCCAACAACCCAACTGATGGTTAAATGAACCCATGTTTGAGTCTTCCAACAACCCAGCTGATGGTTAAATGAACCCATGTTTGAGTCTTCCAACAACCCAGCTGATGGTTAAATGAACCCATGTTTGAGTCTTCCAACAACCCAACTGATGGTTAAATGAACCCATGTTTGAGTATTCCAACAACCCAGCTGATGGTTAAATGAACCCATGTTTGAGTCTTCCAACAACCCAGCTGATGGTTAAATGAACCCATGTTTGAGTCTTCCAACAACCCAACTGATGGTTAAATGAACCCATGTTTGAGTCTTCCAACAACCCAGCTGATGGTTAAATGAACCCATGTTTGAGTCTTCCAACAACCCAGCTGATGGTTAAATGAACCCATGTTTGAGTCTTCCAACAACCCAACTGTTGGTTAAATGAACCCATGTTTGAGTCTTCCAACAACCCAGCTGATGGTTAAATGAACCCATGTTTGAGTCTTCCAACAACCCAACTGATGGTTAAATGAACCCATGTTTGAGTCTTCCAACAACCCAACTGTCTGGGTCAAAAAAAGGCCTCCCGAGTGGAGCAGCGGTCTAAGGCACTGCATCTCAGTGCTTGAAGTGTCACTACAGACACTCTGGTTTGAATCCAGGTTGTATCACAATGGTCCGTGATTTGGATTCCCATAGGATGGTGCACAATTGGCCCAGTGTCGTCTGGTGTAAGCGGTCATTGTGAATTAGAATTTGTTCTTGACTGACTTGCCGAGTTAAATAAAAAAATAACTCAGTGTGTGTTCTGTCCAATATCTACCAAGTGCTGGGTTACCAAATAACCTCTTTTAGAATCTGAGAGTGAAATATTTACACACTCGTCTCTAATATGGGGGGCGGCAGGGTAGCCTAGTGGTTAGAGCGGTGGACTAGTAACCGGAAGGTTGCAAGCTCAAACCCCCGAGCGGACATGGTACAAATCTGTCGTTCTGCCCCTGAACAAGCAGGTAACCCATTGTAAATAAGAATTTGTTCTTAACTGACTTGCCTACTTAAATAAAGGTAAAAATATATATTAAAAAATTAAAATATGTAGTCTCAGCATTCCCAAACAGAACCATTACAAGCCAGAATGTTGAACAAACTTAATTTCAATTTACTTAACCTGTTGTTCTCTGATTTTGTCCCTACTGTATGTCGGAGGTAATCTGGTAGAAAATATCCACAGGGAAGTGTTATCAACCCGGCCTTCAGTTCACTGGTCTGTACATTGGTTTGCAATTCTCACGTGACAAACACTTGCACAATATGGCCGAGCCTAACTTAACCACAGACCGAAAGGCAAACACTTCTCGCTGATTGCAAGGAAACGTGCTTTGGTCGACTATGTTCGGTTACATTTGGCTATTGTTGACATATTGTGCATCACATGTGATGTGTGAAGAGACTGAAAATACAAGTGACAGAACCTACCAGCTCTGCAAAAAGTCAGGAAAACAACACTTTCCTGTGGATATCTCCACCTCCTACCACCAAAAGTACAAACAGCATGTACAACTGGTAAAGTAAGTTTAAATATCATTTTATTCAACATTCTGGCTTGTAGACTGAAAATCCATGGTACTGTAACAGTATGATGTTCAGGCAACAAATAACTCAAATTCGGTTGTTTTTAAAACAGCATTTTTTTTTTGCATGAGTCTATCTCAGTATATAATTGTGTGCATGTATATGTGTGTATGTGTAACATAGTTGTGTATGAATGTCATCTTGTGTGTGTATCTCAGCATGTGTGTGTCTCATGGCTCATAACATCTTGTGTGTGTGTATGTCAGCATGTGTGTGTCTCATGGCTCATAACATCTTGTGTGTGTGTATGTCAGCATGTGTGTGTCTCATGGCTCATAACATCTTGTGTGTGTGTATGTCAGCATGTGTGTGTCTCATGGCTCATAACATCTTGTGTGTGTGTATGTCAGCATGTGTGTGTCTCATGGCTCATAACATCTTGTGAGTGTGTCAGCTCATATCGGACAGCTGCTGTTTCGGCAGGCTCGATTAGCATTGCACCGGTGTGTGTGTGTGTGTGTGTGTGTGTGTGTGTGTGTGTGTGTGTGTGTGTGTGTGTGTGTGTGTGTGTGTGTGTGTGTGTGTGAAAATTCTTGGGTCTCTAATATCGGCACAGACTGCTTCTCCGGAGGCACAGAAAGTAGAAAAACTAGCCCCAGAAACCACCCTCTCATTCCCAAGCGATGCAATTATACACATGATACTCAGCTTGTAGTAATGAGCCTGATCACGAGATACACAGGCTGTGTCTCACGACTAGGGTTGCAAAGGGAGGTTGTGTATTACTGGAAACCAGTAAACTACCAGAATTTTGGTAACTTTCAAGATTTATTTGGAATTTTATAAAATGACATCTAGTGGCCTTTTAGTGTACTTCAGATTATCACAGGTTTCTGTAATTATCTCTAGCGCTGTTTGGCCTTATCATGTGAAATTCATTCAATTATTAAATAAGATGATTTTAAAATAAAAAATAGAATGCCAAAGCTGTAAAATGACCATTGGTGTTCAGTATGAGTGTTATCTGCATGAAATATCCTTAACAAATGTTTTGTCAATGTTTTTGCTTCAAACTGGTGAGAAAAAAATATATAGTTGTAAAAGATACGGAGTTAATTGGTAATGCCATTGTTGATTAGATGCTTTTCAATAATTCCGCTTTTTTCTCTTGAACCATATGGTCTATCTACTAGAAACTTGTGGACAATATGGACACAGATATAAAAAAAGATATATATACTCTATATAAATATGTATTTTTTAAAGTTATTCAAGTATAAATGACCAAAGTTACCATAGATTGCCTAAGATGTTCAGATAATTACCTAATGTAACTTTGGTAAATTACCGGTAGCTTTGCAACCCTACTCACGACTGATTCAATCATTGTCTGATCCAGAAATAAAATGACAAAGATCAATCAATGACAGATGAAGGAACTTCAGAATGTTTACTCTACATCTGAGGTGTCAACAATGTTCAACTGACACACCCCACAAGCTGTTCCTCTAGTGGATATTGCCATTAGATAATAAGGCAAAATGACAGTTGTTCTTATGTTTTGGAATACAATGCAAACTTTCGGATTCAACTGCAGAGTAGTGAAGTTTGGAATTTACTAGTGAAGTTTGGACTATCCACGATCCAGTCCTGTCCTTCTGATAAGATTTTTAAAAGATGCCCTTACTCTGTGGTCACTATAGATCCCATGGCACAACAGCATCTACCGGGCTAATTTCCCAACTTAGCCCTCATACTACCTTGGCCACCTAATGATCCCCAGCTTCCAATTGACTCATTCATCTCCTCTGCTCTTCTCTCCTCTCCCCTGCTGCTCTTCACCAGGTCCTTGCTGTGAGTTAACAGTCTCTTTGGCTTGGATTCAGATGACTGCACTTCTCTCTGGAAACCCATCAGTAGAATCCAACAGAAAAGCAGTGGCTTCAACCATGGGAGACATTAGCAGGTCATTTCAGTTCACTCCACCAAAACCGGCCATATGCTCAGGAGCCTGCTAGATTTGTGGTTTTATGGGACAATAAAACCAGGCTGTTCTGGTTCAAAACTGGTTTGCCACCCATCCACAATTTGTAGTTTTGTACCTACCCCCATATTCACCTTTTCTAAATCCCATAGAGGAATTCTTCTCAGCTTGGCGCTGGAAAGTGTATGATCGCCAAACCTATGCCCGAATGCCGCTTTTCCAGGCAATGGAGGACGCATGTGGGGACATAGAGGTTGCCTCTGTCCAAGGTTGGATACGCCATGCTAGGAGATACTTCCCTCGATGTTTGGAAATAGAAAACATATCTTGTGATATGGACAAAGTATTGTGGCCAGACCCAGGCCGGAGAAGAGATGAAGCGTGGCTTAGCACTGGTGACTGCCCCCCCCCCCCGGGACCCCCCACACACACAATTGTGTTTTTTACTGTATTCTAAAGAATATACTTTGGTTTACATATGTTTATGGTTTTGTTGTATGCTACTGTATACAACTGTAATGTTTGGCCTAGATTATGTGTGCTACTGATTGAACTCAGCCAACAGCTCCTGAAGAGGAAGATCACCATGGTTGGCAAAGTTAGAAAGAACAAGACTGAGCTCCCCCGTGCACTACTCGCAACAAGGGGGAGAGAGGCCTTCATCAAAGCTTGCCTTCACCCACAGCACCACTCTAGTTTCATTCAAGAATGTGGTACTCCTAAGCACACTGCACAAAACGGCTGAGATCAGTGATTGTGAGGACAGGAAGCCAGCCATCATCCTGCACTACTACCACAACAAAGGAGGCGTGGACCACCTGGACAAGGTGATACAAGGTGATAGGAACTTACAGCTGCAGGAGGATGACTGCCCGCTGGCCCCTGGTCATCGTCCATAACATCAATGATGTGTCCTCATACAATGCCTTTGTGATATGGAACAAGATCAACCCTACCTGGATGCCTGATAAGCGGAACAAGAGGAGGGTGTTCCTGGAGCAGCTGGGAAAGGCACTTGTAACCCCAAACATTCAAAGAAGGGAGCGCTTCCCCCGCACAGCAGCCTCTGCAACACTAGTGAAAGCAGTTCAGGGGGCTGAATCTTGTCCTGATCCACCTAAGGCTGCAGCTGTGCCAGGCAAGAGGAGGACATGCCAATAATGCACCCCAAAGAAGGACTGTAAAACAAATATTATGTGCTGCATATGTGAGAAATACATCTGCAAAGTCCATGCACACACACTTGCATACTGTCTTACATGTGCTAATTAGAGTTGATTGATTTACGTTCTTCACGTGTCTATTAACTTATTTTATTCGTATTTATTGTTGTTGTTTATACACCTTGTGGGTGGGAGCAATGGTAAAAAAAATGGGAGAAGACAAGTATTTTGTAGTTGAATTCCTCATTGTACAGTATATAAGAATATATCACTATGTTGCCAAAAACGTTCAAGACTGTTATTGTTTCCCTTCAATAAAATGCATTCAAAACTACTTTCTGCACATTTCTGCTACTTTCAATTTGTGGTGTACACTGATTAAATGCAGTCTTTCTGCATTGTGAAGAGGGAAAACCCAAATATTCACAAAGTTTATAATGAATGACAGGTGCTTTATTTTAGTGATTTAGTGAAGTCGGGGCATTTTGACCCTTAGGACAAGGGGAGTATACCGAATGTTAAGACTACACAAGGGTTAAGACATGGTTAGTCAATCTGGAAAATTGCAACAACTTTGAACGTTTCTTCGAGTGCAGTCGCAAAAACTGTCAAGCGCTATGATGAAACTGGCTCTCACGAGGACCACCGCAGGACAGGAAGACCCAGAGTTACCTCTGCTGCAGAGGAGAAGTTCATTAGATTTCACTGCACCTCAGATTGCAGCCCCAAAAAAATGCTTCACAGAGTTCAAGTAACAGACATATCTCAACATCAACTGTTCAAAGGAGATTGTGTGAGTCAGGCCAACCAAAGGACGCCAATAATAATAAGAGATTTGCTTGGGCCAAGAAACACGAGCAATGGACATTAGACCTGCGGAAATCTGTCCTTTGGTCCGATGATTCCAAATTTGAGATTATTGGTTTCAACCGCCGTGGCCTTGTGAGATGCAGAGTAGGTGGATGGATGATCTCCGCATGTGGTTCCCACCGTGAAGCACGGAGGAGGAGGCATGATGTTATGGGGGTGCTTTGCTGGTGACACTGTCTGCATGGCTACCACAGCATTCTGCAGCGGTACGCCATCCCATCTGGTTTGAGCTTAGTGGGACTATCATTTGTTTTTCAACAAGACAATAACCCAACACACGTCCAGGCTGTGTAAGGGCTGCATCAGATGACCTGGCCTCCACAATCACCTGACCTCAACCCAATTGAGATAGTTTGGGATGAGTTGGACCACAGAGTGAAGGAAAAGCAGCCAACAAGTGCTCAGCATATGTGGGAACTCGTTCAAGACTGTTGGAAAAGCATTGCAGGTGATGGTGGTTGAGAGAATGCCAAGAGTGTGTAAAGCTGTAAGTCAAGACAAAGAGTGGCTACTTTCGCAATAGCTAATGGGGATCCTAATAAAATACCAAAATGATTTTCAGGTCAAAGATTTTCAAGTAGATTTAAGTCAAAACTGTAACTCAGCTACTCAGGAACATTCACTGTCTTCTTTGTAAACAACTCCCATTTGTTCTTGTATTGGAGGTTATTGTCCTGCTGAAAGGGGAATTAATTTCCCAGTGTCTGGCGGAAAGCAGACGAACCCAGGTTTTCCTTTAGGATTTTGCGCCATCCTATTTATTTTTATTGTGAAAAGCTCCCCAATCCTTAACAATTACAAGCATACCCATAAAATGATGCAGCCACCACTATGCTTGAAAATATGGAGAGTGGTACTGAGTAATGTGTTTTATTGGATATTCCCCAAACATAACCATTTTTACTTTCAGGACAAAAAGTTTGTTTTGCCACATTTTTACAATAGGTTCTCTTCTTTGTGAGTCATTGGGTAACCTCCCTGGGCTTAGTGGTTGAATCACTGGTTGACTGAGGGACCTTTGTATGTTGGGGAAGAGAGATGAGGTAGTCATAAAAAAAGTAATCTAAACCACTATTATTGCACACAGTGTGAGTCCAGGCAAATTATGTAACTTCTTTAAGCAAATGTTTACTCTTGAACTTATTTAGGTTTGCAAAAACTAAAGGGTTGAATACTTATTGACTCAAGATATTTCAACTTTTCATTTTTTATAAATTTGTAAATATTTTGAAAAACATAATTCGGGTTGGGTTGAAACACAACAAAATGTGGAAACAGTCTAGAGGTGGGAATACTTTCTGAAAGCTCCTTCAACTTCCTTCACCTTCACCTTCAACTTCAAGTAAATATAGTGCAGAAATACATATATAACGCATCTCCATTACATCCACAGATCTGGTATTGCAGCAGGAACTGCAGGTAGCTAACAAACAATAAGTTGTGAGTTCAAATCCCAAGTGAGGTTCAGTCCCAAGTCATCAGCATACAGCAGCACACTGTCCATTACATCTTTAAAATTACCTGTAAAACTACGGAACTGGTTATAAATGTATTGTATTTTGTAACAGTTTTCTTCCTGGGTAGGAGAGGAGGACCAAAATGCAGCGTTATGGTTGAACATCTTTAATAAAGATATACCGTGAACAATATACATATACAAAACAAGAAACCGTGGAAAAAACAAAACAGTCCTAACTGGCACAAAACACAGAGACAGGAAACAATCACCCACGAAATACCCAAAGAATATGGCTGCCTAAATATGGTTCCCAATCAGAGACAACGATAAACACCTGCCTCTGATTGAGAACCACTCTAGGCAACCATAGACTTACCTAGAATACTACACTGAACACAACCCCATCAATCTACAAAACGCCTAGACAAGACAAACACATAATCTCCCATGTCACACCCTGGCCTAACCATAATAATAAAGAAAACACAAAATACTAAGGCCAGGGCGTGACAATTTTCACTGCAACTAAACAAAAACCTCCAGGGGATGATGACACACATTCAAAGAAAGTCCCTGGAACAAACCGGGAACTCGAAAAAACCTACACGGGACCATGAATGTTTAAATTGAATTCATGTAAATTATACATTTTAAAGTAAAATATTGTAAATTACATTTGACACCTTGGCTTTTACATGTTGTCAAATGTTGTCATGTGTAATTGCATGGTATCACATGTTGAAATGTTGCATCCCCATGTTATAACAGTTATTTAACATTAATTTCACTTTAGATAATGTACTCACGTTGTCACGTCTCACATGTTGTCACGTTATCACATTAACTTCACATTAAATCATGAGATCACGTGTTCACATGTGAAATTCATGTGTTTTTTTCCATAAGGGGAACCACATTTATCTCCGATCTGGAGTTGATGCAGCTCTCACCTGTACCTTGAAGCCCAATGAGAATATTCCCTTCTCTCTCACTCACATTGACACACCACCCACACACATACAGTACACACACACACACACACACACACACACACACACACACACACACACACGCAGAGACACACAAACACACACACTCACACATAAACAAACACACACACACACAGACACACAAACACAGCCAGGCAGGCTACGCAGATCTAACTTTCTGAAGATCAATCCACTCACGTCTCAGGGAGGAGAAATTCCTGCCTCTAACCCGCCGTGCACTCAGAGAAAGAAGGAAGGAGAGAGAGCTGGAACAAAACAGAGGGATAGAAAAGGCACAGCGCTAGTGAGAGACAGGGAGGATTGCTGGTGGGAGTGAAACAAGTTCAAGGCCAAAGACACCATGTATTTTTTCAGACCAACTGTCTGTCCTGTGTGAATATAAAATAGTTCCAATATTAACATGGTAGCAGACTTGCAACCATGTAGTGCTTTTGTAGGAGGGCTGAACATTATGAGACACAGTGCAGAACTGGACCAATCACTGGCTACAGTTATCAGGCTAAATAACACATCATCAGCTTGGCCTCTGGTTGACTTTACACCTTCAGGGGGTCCACACACGCTGTCACGAACACACACTTGTGCACACACAGGGTGGGGTTGTAAGTGATAAATGTGTGGAGTGGTCCATAGGCAGGTCAGCACTGACGTTTTTTTTATTTGCATGTGTGTGCTCGTGCATGGGGGGTTGGGGGTGTTAAGAGTAGGTGTCAGACCTAAAAAGAATAGAGAGCTGTTTACATGATAACGCATTGAGAGATATAGTGTGTATGTGGTTCTATTTGAAGGCCATTCTATGTATCTTTTACCAAAATACCCCTCCAGACACAAACATTTTTGTACTTGTAGACCAAAGGGGAGTGATGTTATATATGCACAGATAGGCATGCAGAGTATCTGACTGCCAAGATAAGAAATCGACCTGACAGGTGTGGCTGATTAAACAGCATGATCATTACACAGGTGCACCTTGTGCTTGTGACAATAAAAGGACACTACAATATGCAGTTTTGTCACACAACACAATTCCAGAGATGTCTCAAGTTTTGAGGGATCATGCAATTGGCATGCTGACCGCAGGAATGTCATTTCTTTAAATGCTTATTTCTCTACCATAAGCCACCTCCAATGTCATTTTTGAGAACTTGGCAGTACGACTAACTGACCTCAAACCGCAGACCATGTGTAACCACGCCTGCCCAGGACCTCCCCCGACGGCTTTTTCACCTGCAGTGTTGTCTGAGACCAGCCACCCGGACAAGTGATTAAACTGTGGGTTTGCACAAATGGAGATTTTCTGTACAAACTGTCAGACAGCGGGTATCGCGTTGTGTAGACGAGGGGTTTGTTGATGTCAACGTTGTGAACAGAGTGCCCCATGGTGGCGGTGGGGATATGGTATGGGCAAGCATAAGCTACGGACAACGAACAAAATTGCATTTTATCAATGGCAAATTGAATGCATAGAGATACCGTGGCGAGATCCTGAGGCCCATTTTCGTGACATTCATCTTCTGCCAATACCTCATGTTTCAGCATGATAATGCACGGCCCCATGTCACAAGGATCTGTACACAATTCCTAGAAAATGAAGATGTCCTAGTTCTTCCATGGTCTGCATATTCAACAGACATTGAGCATGTTTGGGATGCTCTGGATTGATGTTTAAAACAGAGTGATCCAGTTCCTGCCAATATCCAGCAACTTTCGCACAGCCATTGTAGAGGAGTGGGACAACATTCCACAGACCCCAATCAACAGCCTGATCAACTCTATGCGAAGGAGATGTGTCGCGCTGCATGAGGCAAATGGTGGTAACACCTGTTCTGGCAAACAGAGTGAAAAACGAAAGGACAACTAGTCAAAGCTCAAACCAAGTTTATTCACCCACTGGGTCAAACAGCTGAAAATACATTTTTCCACCAGCACAAGTATTTATACCCTCCGTTAGGCGGAGTTTCCTGCTTGCACCTCTAAACACTACATATTTGTTGCTAGGTAAGAAGTTAAGTGGTGTGTGTAATAAAACTGTTCCTTCTCCCTTCATCTGACCTGACCTCGCCCCACATTCCTCCCTAATCCACAGCTATCCAACCTTATCAATGAATCATTTTCCAGACCCATACTCCTTATCCAACCTCCATTGACCCCACCATATACATTCCTCATACATGTACCCATTAACCTTTAGTATAGCAAGTATTTGAAATTACAACCCAACAGTCCCTAATTTTTGAATAGTAATTCCATACCGTTCAATATCAAATTAACTTTGAAATGACTTATAAACAAACAGAAAATGAAACATGATTGACATTCACAGTTAATTAGTATGTTTACACCACCAAGACTCGTGGTCTCTGATCTATAATTACACGATGCACACTCTTATTTCCCTTTCTCGTCAGACAGCTGATAATGACATTTCACTCCATTTCCTCCTTAGGATTCCTAAGAGAGTGATAGCACAACACTTGAAAAACAAAAGAAACACAAAACATAACTATTAATAATGCGTTAATAAATCCTGTTGTGACGGGGGCAGTATTTTCATTTTTGGAAGAAAAAATAAGTTCCCGTAGTAAATGGGATATTTTGTCAGGACAAGATGCTAGAATATGCATATAATTGACAGCTTAGGATAGAAAACACTCTAACGTTTCCAAAACTGTAAAGATATTGTCTGTGAGTATAACAGAACTGATGTTGCAGGCGAAACCTGAGAAAAATCCAATCCGGAAGTGCCCCATATTTTGAAAGCGCTGCGTTCCAATGAGTCCCTATTGAGCTGTGAATGGGCTATCAACCAGATTACGCTTTCTACGTATTCCCCAAGGTGTCTACAGCATTGTGACGTAGTTTTACGCATTTATGTTGAAGAATAGCCGTAGGCGGCTACATTTGCGCAAGTGGTCACCTGATGCCCCAGAGTGATTCTCGCATAAAATACAGAGGTAGCCATTACTCCAATCGGTCCTACTGAAAATCCAATTGTCCCGATGGATATATTATCGAATAGATATTTGAAAAACACCTTGAGGATTGATTATAAACAATGTTTGCCATGTTTCTGTCGATATTATGGAGCTAATTTGGATTATTTTTCGCCGTTTTCGTGACTGCAATTTCCGGGCGATTTCTAGGCCAAACGTGAAGAACAAACGGAGCTATTTCGCCTACAAAAATAACATTTGCTATCTAACTGGGAGTCTCGTGAGTGAAAACATCCGAAGCTCATCAAAGGTAAATGATTTAATTAGATTGCTTTTCTGATTTCCGTGACCAAGTTACCTGCTGCAACTGGACAAAATGCTATGCTAGGCTATCGATAAACTTACACAAATGCTTGCCTAGCTTTGGCTGTAAAGCATATTTTGAACATCTGAGATGACAGGGTGATTAACAAAAGGCTAAGCTGTGTCTCAATATATTTCATTTGTGATGTTCATGAATAGGAATATTTTCTAGGGATATTTATGTCCGTTGCGTTATGCTAATTAGTGTCAGGCGATGATTACGCTCCCGCATGCGGGATGGGGAGTCAGTTGAGCTCTGCATAATTATATATGCAAAGAAAAACCAAAGTTTGATAACATGATGATTCCCATTCTCTCTTCGCCTGACTCTATGCCTCCGGGATATTTTTCTACTGGGTTCCACAAAAATTAAGGCCCTAAAAAAGCTCCTCATGCTTTCACCTAGTCTCCACCCTGTCAGGCCACATGTTACAAGAGGTGTTCCCAGGCAGGTCCTTTTCACTTCGCTCTCCAGCTCCTTCTTCCACCATGGCCACCCGATATACATGTGCGGTGGTCCTAATCATCTTTACGTTTCAACATCAATGCCCTCAGAAACTGACATCCCAACAATGCTACCAAGGTAACCCCCGCTACCATTAGCACTGCCCATGATGGATACTTCAAAATAACCCTAATTTGCCCCGTAGTCGAGTTCCACGCTGTTACTATAGCCTCCTTCACCACTACGACCGCTCCTTCAGTTACTGTCCCTCCAGCGACTGCCGTGAGAATAGCTATTGCATGGAATCTGTCTCCTGTCCCTGGTCTCCTATTGACTTTGTGGTTCACTGACAGGTCTAGGACTGACCCTTTCAGATACCTGTCTCATAACTCATACCCGGTTTTCTAGCCACCATCATTGAATGAAATCCTACGTTCTGCTACATTCGGTACCTTCGGATAATACTTCCCTGTGCTCAAGTTAGGTCCACATAGCTCATCCCAAGGCCAATCTACACCCCACTCCTTTGTGAACACCCTCATTACAGTGTAAACTTTGGGTCCCAACGGTTGATAAGCTGCCACCTTCTGCCACTTTCCATTTACCGTCACTCGTTTCCAATCTTCTGGGAGATATGTCAAGTGTTTGCTGGTGGTTAGAAATGGGGGAGAGATTAGTGTCCAACCTTACAAAACTCTGAGTCACATGCTTCATAATCACACTCTGCAGGTGATGTGATGTTACTACTACAACAAACTTCCCTTCCAGTGAGGTGGCCTGTATACAGGGATCTGTGGCTGTTCTTTCGGGTGTTGTGCCCTCTTTGACAAACCCATCACCGAAAGTTGACAGTAGTGTCTGAGATGACACTATCTCTGCTACTCCCACCATGATCTGGGTGTGTGTGACGTTCAATTTAACTTCATAGTAGTCGCTATAATGTGCGCAGTTAGCTGTCTTTCCTCTCCTACGAGCTATCCTCTCTATCTATCACTGTACATAGAGGAGCGGTATAGTTCCCCAGAGACTCTGTTAGCCACTTCCTTAATTTATTAGCCACACAAATCTCTGCCCCAGTCATATCAAATTCTTCTTTTCCAATTCCCTATAACATTAATGCCTTGGTTTGTTGGACTCCATAGAATACAATGATATTGGTCCTGCCAGAATCTGCAACTAACACTCCATAGGACTGACCCTTGACCCCCTTATCTTACCATTTCCACTGATGGATTTCTATCTCCGTCACTAGTTCAGCCCCTAAATGAGTCTGTAAGTACGCCTTAATCTGCTCATATCTTCTTCCCCCTGACACACCTGACAGCAAGAATAGTTTGGTTCCCATATTCACCCCTTGGGATGTTGTCCAGAGTATAATTACCCCCAACAAGCTATCTTTCCCCAGGTGCGTGGTCTGTTGGTGTCTAACACTTTCCCTGACCACTTCACTCCTTTAGTTGTTGTACTAAAGGGCATTACTGGTTAATAAAACCTCATTTTACGCGACAGCACTTCCCCCACAATATTCTTTGCTGCTCTATAGTCAGCAATGGTTGTGTCAACGTTTTCAACCTCCTGAAACGTTTTCAGTTCTGGTAGCACTAGTCTGAAAGTTATCGACTGACCTTCAGCTGATGTAGAACCCTGGCACATTATTTCCATCTGAGGCAAAAGAGAAAATATAGTTTCATTCTGTAGACTCCAGTCTGTAATAAGACTATACCTTGTTCTGAACAGCCTACACCCAATGTACTAGTCCTGTTATCAAGTGGCTCCACCCAGATCACCATACCTTTGTGATTAGTGATCTGTCTGGTATCCATAGTGTTAGTACTGACTCTAGCCCAATCCATTCTTGTGTCTTCATATTTGGCACCCCATTCTATGCTAATTGTCAATCTATCCATTTCACATGGTGCATTTACCATTAAAACAACTGACACAAAGACTATGGCGGTTAAAGTACAGTTGAAGTTGGACATGTTCAAACACCTTAGCCAAATACATTTAAACTCAATTTTACACAATTCCTGACATTTAATCCTACTTATCATTCCCTGTCTATCAAGGCTCTCGTCGTAATGAGGATCGGACCAAAGCGCAGCGTGGTACGTGTTCAGGATTTTATTAGATCACAAAACACTCAAACAAAATAAACAAGAGGGAAAACTGAAACAGTTCTGTAAGGTGCATAAACTATACAGAAAACAACTACCCACAAAACACATGTGGGAAAAAAGGCTGCCTAAGTAAGATTCCCAATCAGAGACAACGATAGACAGCTGTCCCCGATTGAGAACCATACCCGGCCAAAACATAGAAATAA
Organism: Oncorhynchus kisutch; assembly: GCF_002021735.2. NCBI lineage: Eukaryota > Metazoa > Chordata > Actinopteri > Salmoniformes > Salmonidae > Oncorhynchus > Oncorhynchus kisutch. The sequence goes on along the minus strand of NC_034177.2, from coordinate 32,281,458 downwards.
AGAAACTAGAATGCCCACTCTAGGGCATGATAGTACCCCCCGCCCAAAGGTGCGGACTCCGGATGCAAAACCTGACTCTATAGGGGAGGACCCGGGTGGGCATCTACTACGGTGGCAGCTCCGGTGCGGGATGCAGACCCCGCTCCAGCTCTAGCTCCCCCCACTTTGGTGGCGCCTCTGGACTGGGGACCCTCGCTACAGACCCCGGACTGGGGACCCTCGCTGCAGGCCCCGGACTGGGGACCCTCGTTGCAAACCCCGGAGTGGGGGCCCTCGTTGCAGGCTCCGGACTGGGGACCCTCGTTGCAAACCCCGGAGTGGGGGCCCTCATTGCAGGCTCCGGACTGGGGACCCTCGCTGCAGGCCCCGGACTTGGGACCCTCGCTGCAGCCTCGGACTGGGGACCCTCGCTGCAGGCCCCGGACTGGGGACCGTCGCTGGAGGCTACGGACTGGGGACCGTCGCTGGAGGCTCCGGACTGGAGACCGTCGCTGGAGGCTCCGGACTGGAGGCCGTCGCTGGAGGCTCCGTACTGGAAGCCGTCGCTGGAGGCTCTGGACTGGAGACTGTCGTTGGAGGTTCCGGACTGGAGACCGTCGCTGGAGGCTCCGGACAGGAGATCGTCGCTGCATGCTCCAGACCGGGGACCATCGCTGGAAGCTCCGGACCGCGGATCAATGCTGGAGACTTCGTGCCATGGATTCTCACTGCAGGCTCCGGGACATGGATCATCACTGGAGGCTTCGTGCCATGAATCATCACTGGAGGCTTTGTGCCATGAATCATCACTGGAGGCTTCGTGCCATGGATCATCACTGGAGGCTTCGTGCCATGGATCATCACTGGAGGCTTCGGGCCACGGATCATCACTGGAGTGAGGAGACGTATAGGCAGCCTGGTGCGTGGAGCTGCCACAGGGCTTACCACGCTGGGGAGACATACTGGAGGCTTGGTTCTTGGAGCAGGCACCGGATACACTGGGCCGTGGAGGCGCACTGGAGGTCTCGAGGGTAGAGCCAGCAAATCTCGTCCTGGCTGGATGTTACTTTCGGTAAATGCGGGGCGCAGGCACAGGACGCAATGGGCAGTGCAGGCGCACTAGAGACACAGTGTTCAGAGCCGACGCAGGATATCCTGGGCCGAAGAGACGAACTGGAGGCCAGGCACGCTGAGACAGCACCATCCGTCCTGGTTGGATGCCCACTCTAGCCCGTCCAATGCGGGGAGCTGGAATGTAGTGCACCGGGCTGTGAATGCGCACGTGAGACACAGTACGCTCCAACGCATAACACAGTGCCTGACCAGTACCATGCTCCCTACGATAAGCGTGGAGTTGGCTCAGGTCTGAACCCTGACTCTGCCACACTCCCCGTGTGCCCCCGCCAAAATAATTTCTGGAGCTGCCTCTCATGCAGCTCCATAGTTCCTGCGGTGGACGAACGGTTCAAGCGCTCGGAGGAGACCTGGGACGCCACCCATGTGCACCTACAACGGGTCGAGAGCCTTGACCAGGTCCCACGGTGCGAACACCGGGGCCTCGCTGCGGTGGCGGTCAGCGCCCTCTTTTTGCCGCCTCACGGCCCGTTGTAGGTGCACATGGGCGGCGTCCCAGGTCTCCTCCGAGCGCTTGAACCATTCGTCCACCACAGGAGCTTCGATCTGGCTCTGATGCCACGGTGCCAGAACTGGCTGATAACCCAGTATGCACTGGAAAGCAGAGAGGTTAGTGGAGGAGTGGCGGAGTGAGTTTTGGGCCATCTCTGCCCCGGGGATGAATGCCGCCCACTCCTCCGGCCGGTCCTGGCAATATGACCGCAGAAACCTACCCATATCCTGGTTTCCTCTCTCCACCTGCCCATTACTCTCGGGGTGAAAACCTGAGGTGAGGCTGACCGAGACCCCCAGACGTTCCATGAATGCTCTCCAGACCCTAGATTTGAACTGGGGATCTCGATCAGAGACTATGTCCTCAGGCACCCCGTAGTGCCGGAAGACATGAGTGAACAGGGCCTCCGCAGTCTGTAGGGCTGTAGGGAGACCGGGCAAAGGGAGGAGACGGCAGGACTTAGAAAACCAATCCACAATGACCAGGATTGTGGTGTTGCCCTGTGAGGGAGGAAGATCCGTCAGGAAGTCCACCGACGGGTGCGACCACGGCCGTTGTGGAACGGGGACGGGTTCTAACTTCCCTCTGGGTAGGTGCCTGGGAGCCTTGCACTGGGCGCACACCAAGGTGGAGCACCAGTACTTCCCACTAAGGCAACGCACCGTCCGCCCGAATCAAGGATGACCAGAGGAGGGTGACGTATGGGCCCAATAGATCAAACGGTTGCGGACAGCAGACGGAATGTACAGGCGCCCAGCTGGACACTAGCGGGGAGTGGGCTCTGTGCGTAACGCCCGCTTGTTGTCCGCGTCCAGCTCCCACACCACCGGTGCCACCAGGCAAGAGGCCGGAAGTATGGAAGTGTGATCCATGGACCGCTCCTCTGTGTCATACAGCCAGGACAATGCATCTGCCTTAGCGTTCTGGGAACCTGGTCTGTAGGATAGGGTGAAAACAAAACGGGTAAAGAACATAGCCCACCTTGCCTGGCGAGGGTTCAGTCTCCTCGCCGCCCGGATGTACTCCAGATTGTGGTAGTCAGTCCAGATGAGAAAAAGGTGTTTAGCCCCCTCAAGCCAATGTCTCCACGCCTTCAGAGCATTGACAACAGCCAACAACTCCCGGTCCCCCACATCATAGTTTCACTCCACCGGGTTGAGCTTCTTTGAAAAGAAGGCACAGGGGCGGAGCTTTGATGGCGTGCCGAGCACTGAGAGAGCATAGCTCCTATCCCAGCCTCGGATTCGTCCACCTCCACTATGAACGCCAAAGAGGGATCCGGATGAGCAAGCACGGGAGCCGGGGTAAACAGAGCCTTCGGGTGATCAAAAGCCTTGTCTGCCTCACCTGACCACTGCAGCCGCACCGGTCCCCCCTTCAGCAGTGAGGTATATGGGAGCTGCTACCTGACCAAACCCCCGTATAAATCTCCGGTAGTAGTTGGCCAACCCCAGAAACCGCTGCACTTCCTTTACCATAGTGGGAGTCGGCCAATTACGCACGGCTGAAATGCGGTCACTCTCCATCTCCACCCCTGACATGGAAATGCTGTACCCTAAGAAGGAGACGGACTGTTGGAAGAACAGACATTTCTCAGCCTTGATGTACAAGTCATGCTCCAACAGTTGACCAAGCACCCTGCGCACCAGGAACACATGCTCGGCGCGTGTAGCGGAGTATATCAGAATGTCATCAATATACACCACAACACACTGCCCTTGCAGGTCCCGGAAAATCTCGTCAACAAAGGCCTGGAAGACTGATGGAGCATTCAACCCGTACGGCATGACGGGGTACTCATAGTGCCCTGAGGTGGTACTAAATACCGTCTTCAACTCGTCCCCCTCCCGGATATGCACCAGGTTGTAAGCGCACCTAAGATCCAATTTTGTGAAGAAGCGCGCCCTGTGCATTGTCTCGATCGCACTGGCAATGAGAGGCAGCGGATAGATGTACCTCACAGTGATCTGATTGATACCTCGATAATCAATACACGGGCGCAGACCCCCATCTTTCTTCTTCACAAAAAGAAACTCGAGGAGGCAGGTGAAGTGGAGGGCTAAATGTATCCCTGCCACCGTCTCCTCCTGTGACAGAGGATACATGTGATTCCTAGGAAGTGCTGCGTCTACCTGGAGATTTATCGCACAATCCCCCCATCGATGAGGTGGTAAATTAGTCACCCTCTTCTTACAGAAGGCGAGAGCCAAATCGGCATATTCTGTGGGGATGTGCACGGTGGAGACCTGGTCTGGACTTTCCACCGTAGTCGCACCGTTGGAAACCCCCACACACCTGCCTGAGCACTCTCGTGACCACCTCTTGAGAGCCCTCTGTTGCCACGAAATAGTGGGGTCATGATAGGCCAACCAGGGTAAGCCCAGCACCACGGGAAACGCAGGAGAATCAATAAGGAAGAGACTGATTCTCTCCTCATGACACTCCTGCGTAGCCATGTCAAGTGGAGCGGTGGCCTGCCTAATCAGACCTGGCCATAATGGTCGACTATCTAGGGTGTGCACATGGAAAGGCATATCCACAGGAACAAGGGCAATCCCTAAACTATGAGCAAATGAACAGTCAATAAAATTCCCAGCTGCGCCTGAATTTACTAGTGCCTTATGATGGGAATGCGGGGAAAACTCAGGAAATGAAATAAACATATATGTGAGCAACAGGGGGCTCTGGATGATAGTGCCCTGCCTGCTGCCTCGACTCCATGAGGAACCCCTCCAGCACCGACCAGCAGTGTGCCCTCTGCGGCCACAGATGGTGCAGGGAATGGCCCCTTCTCCGGTCGCCCTAAGTGCAGCACCTCCCAGCTCCATGGACGTCGGAGCGGACGTGTTGGGGGATGGAACTGACAGGTCCCGATCCGGATGTCTGCGGGCAGTCAGCAGCTTGCCCAGCCGGATGGTCAGGTCCACCAGCTGGTCCAATGTGAGGGTGGTGTCCCAGCAGGCCAACTCCCGACAGACGTCCTCGTGCAGACTGCACCTGTAGTGATCGATCAGGGCCTTGTCGTACCATCTCGCACTGGCGGCCAGGGTTCAGGGTGAAATCCTGAGCGCTCCTCGTCCCCTGCCTCAGGTGGAACAGACGTTCACCTGCCGCTCGACCCTCAAGCAGGTGGTCGAACACTGCCTGAAAGCAGCGGGTGAACGCTGCGTAATTATCCAACGCCGCATCTCCCTCACACCCTACGGCGTTGGCCCACTCCAGGACTTTGCCTGAGAGGCAGGAGACGAGGGCAGACACACTCCCACACCCCGAAGTGGCCTGGTGGACGGTCGCCAGGTAGAGCTCCAGTTGTAGTAGAAAACCCTGGCATCCGGCAGCCGTCCCATCATACTCCCTCGGGTGCTTGAGTCGAATCCCGCTGGGACCAGGGGAAAGAGGGGTGGGCAGTGGGACCTGTTGTAGTGGGGCTGGTGGAGGTTCTGAAAAACCTCCTCCTCTCTCCAAACGACCCATAGTCTGCAGCACACGATCCATGGCAGTGCCCAGATGTTGCAACATGGTCGCGTGCTCCTCCACTGAACGTGCTCCTCCACTGGAACAGGGAGGGCGTCTGCTCCTGCTGACTCCATTCTTCCGGTGAGTAATTCTGTAATGGGTCCTATGTGTAGCTGGTGTAGAGAGTCAGGCGCAGGACAGCAGATATGAGTAATCAACATACAGCAGAGCACCCCCACAACATGATGCTGCACCCCAGTGCTTCATGGTTGGGATTGTGTTCTTTAGCTTGCAAGCATCCCCCTTTTTCCTCCAAACATAACGATGGTCATTATGGCCAAACAGTTTTTTGTTGTTGTTTCAGAACAGAGGACATTTCTCCAAAAAGTACGATCTTTGTCCCCATGTGCAGTTGCAAACCGTAATCTGGCTTTTGGAGCAGTGGCTTCTTCCTTGCTGAGCTGCCTTTCAGGTTATGCTGATATAGGACGTGTTTTACTGTGGATATAGACACTTTTGTACCGGTTTCCTCCTGCATCTTCATAAGGTCCTTTGCTGTTGTTCTGGGATTGATTTGCACTTTTCGCACCAAAGTATGTTCATCTCTAGTAGACAGAACGCGTCTCCTTCCTGAGCGGTATGACAGCTGCGTGGTCCCATGATGTTTATACTTGCATACTATTCTATGTACAGATGAACGTGGTACCTTCAGGCACTTGGAAATTGCTCCCAAGGATGAACCAGACTTGTGGAGGTCTACAAAAAAATGTTTTAGGTATTACATGATTTATTTAGATTTTCCCATGATGTCAAGCAAAGAGGCACTGAGTTTGAAGCTAGGCTTTGAAATACATCCACAGGTACACCTCCAATGATGTCAAATTATGGCAATTAGCCTATCAGAAGCTTCTAAAGTCATGACATTATTTTCTGGAATTTTAAATGTTTAAAGGCAGGGTCAACTTAGTGTATGTAAACGTCTGACCCACTGGAATTGTGATACAGCAAATTACAAGTGAAATAATCTACTCTTCCTCTTTCTCTTTAGTTTCACTTTCCCTATCATAGTGGCTTCCACTTGAGAAGTGTGAACCCACCGAAGAGAGGCTGTGGTCTTCACCACTGCATGAGTACCATGTGTGTATCCAGACCAACGGCATCCTAACACCCCCGCCTGGTAGTCTTGATGTACACTCGATCTCCAGGATTCAGCCCGTGCTCTCTGTTATCTCCTTGCGCCTGCTCCTTATGTGCTGCTTTCACCTGGGAATAAACATACTGCAAAGCATGGGTCATTTTCTGACAGTAGGACAACATAGACTCTATTGCCAGATCACTAATTTGTGACATGTGAACAACAGCTCCCGGTACTCTCATCAGTCTCCCCGTTACCACTTCATGTGGCGTTAGTCCTGTGGTGGCTTTAGTTGACGCCCTCATTGACAGCACCATGGGTAAATTCGTAACCCAGTCTTTCCATTTGGTGCTCAATGTCTTGGCCAATTTCTCCATAATCGAATGATTCTGACGCTCCGTAATCCGCTTGCAGCCTTTAAGTACAATGAAAGTTATGTGCGATTCCCAAAGCCTTACACACCGCCTGTAGCACATTGGAGGTAAAATGTGTCCCTTGATCGGCATCTAATGTCCGGATGAATCTCAATATCACTTCCGTTAACAATGTTTGTGCTACAAATTTTGCTGAAGCTGAGGAAGTTGCAAATACTTCTGTCCACCTGGAGAATCTGTCCACCACCATCAATACATGAGTCTTCCTCCTTACTTCGAGGGAGTGGCTCTATAAAGTCTATCTGCAATGATGTAAATGGTCCATCCGGCAGGGTTTGCTGTCGGGCAGGAGTAGGCATTGTAGGTGCAATATTGTTCTGGGCACATATCACACATCTTTTAACCCAGTTCCAAAATGTTCCCAACACCCCCTTTCCCCACCAAGTCATCTTGAAAGGAGAGTACATGTTCACCGCCGATTGATGTGGTGGTCCGTTATACATTTCAGAAAGAGTAATATGTATCCCGCTTGGTGCCACGGGCCTTCCAGTGGTAGTATTATACTACAAAAAAATACTATTATACCACAAGTCTACTTGGCTCCCATGTTCTAACCACTCGCACATTTATTTCTTGTTAGTTTGCTGCTGTAAACATTTTGGAATTAGAATCCCAGCCCTGGTATTCACAATATAGACATGCGGTTCCTTAACACCTTCTCTCACTAAGGCTGCTGCCTTAGCCGTTTCATGCACCGTTGTGACCACGATGTACAGAAATCAAGAACTACCCCAAATGGATGTATATTGTTACATTCTCCCCTTCCAACAACATACAGGCCTCAGCTAATGCATATAACTCGGCCCGCTGGGTTGACAGAGGCAGGCAGTGTGCCAGCCTATACTACACCCCTGTCATCCCACAAAGCGTAACACATTACACTCTTCCCTTCTATGGTCATGTACTGTAGCTAGAGCCATTTGTGTACTGCACAATACTTATCCCGATTCCAAAGCTGTCTCTTGATAATCGGGCCAAGGCTTTGATGTCATTTGATCTGGGTCACATATATGCGATTCACCCTCCCCAGGCAACGGCATTAACAACGCAGGATTCAAAGCACCAGTCTTATGGAATTGTAGATTTACCCCATTTAATATTAACTCCTATTTTGTCCATCTCAGACTAGTAACATGTTGTGCTTTTGTGCTGTTAACTATGGTTGCTACTGAGTGTGGAACGTACAGATTTCATAACACCACGCATTTCGCTCACGCTCAGTGGCTGATGGTGATGCTGAATTTGGATCCATACTTGGGGATGCGATTCATTAGAATAGGGTTATCCTCCCCTGGTACCCAATAATATGTAACCAGGGTTGTGTGTGTTCCTATTGGGCGCACATTTCATTTCTACCTGGGTCATGCTGATCCACTATCCAGTCCGGGACTACTATATCCGGACTGGTAATTTGCCTGTCCTCTGCCTCTCGCAACCCATATCGCTCTTTTTCCTCTTTAAGAGAGGGGTATAATGGTGGCCCACCAGATGTGACCTGTTTCATATTAAAGCATAGGGTGAACGGCAGAGGAGTGGCAATTACATATATTACACCACACATATTTTGATGCTGTTGAAGCGCAAATATGAGTTGTTTTATTTGTTTTGGTCTATCCTCATGGGCTCCCTCTAATTCCTGGTTCAGGTTTGGACTTTTTATTCCTGCTTTCCTGCTTTAGTTCTTCTAATCTATGTGCATGCCCTTCGGATAAGCCTAGTTTTATTTCGTTGCCTTGTTCTTGTCTACTGCCTGCTCCATTTTACCTTGCTGGTCTCTATTTTTCTATTTCTCCAGTTTTATCCGCTGCTGATAAAATGCTGTGGTTTCTATTTTTGCCTGCATATTGTGATCTGGACCGTTCTCTGATCTCAGTGATCCACACTATGATTGCATCCATACACTCTTGGTTGGTTTTAAGCTTTCCATCTACGGGATAATGTGTACCAATTTTGTCAGATTTGACTAATATCCCCTGCCATTTATTTGGTTCTTGGTGTAGATCATATGACTTTTTAGTGCTTCTAAAGCTTTGGTAACATTTTCCCCTTCTACCCCTCCCATTTCGGGAGTCTCCTGGTCTCTAGAAGCCATATCAGTTATTATTAACTCGGCGTCACCCCCAACGGCGTTAAGTATAAACAGTTTTGCCTATTAATAATTTGGTCACTCCTCCGTACACTTTTGGTGCTGGACGACACTGCCATGTCTGTCAATTCACCGCTGGCAATTGTGGACGACTAATGTGTAGCACGGGAAGGGGGTCAAATTTATCAACAATAATTACAACTGTTCCCAACAATACTCATTACCAAAATGACTCACAGTTGTCCTCCTATTTCCACCTAATCTGTCACGGTTCTCCGCCCAAATAGGGGATGGACCAACCGCTCTCTTTATTGCTACAGACGAATCATGTTCAAACATTCATACACTCACACACACCCCACAGCCTCACAGCCACCGCGGCTGAGCTTTAACCCCCCTGTTTCGGGTCTAGCAACCCTACCCGGGACTTACCCCCTAGGACTTACCCTCTGCAGGAACTAACCTGCTCAGGCTTCCCTTCCGGGAATTACGATATACCATAAATCAATGACCGGTCGTAATACAAAGGGACTACTGAATAAGCTCAGACTTTCTAGGTCCGTAGCCTATTATTGTTCAGCCTACGACTCTCATCTCCCCAAGATGTCAGAATGAGTGGTAACAGGTGTAGGAACTGAGCCTACCTTGTGTTTTTTTTGTGCCGGCTCCTGCTCCACTGATTCGGATTCTCCAGTTTGACAAAAATATAATGGCGAATCCTGTTGACAACACCAACTGTAAGGTTCTGACAAACAGAGTGAAAAACGAACGGAGCTTAAGCCAAGTTTTCTCACCCACTGGGTCAAACAGCAGACATTTTTCCACCAGCACAAGTATTTATACCCTCCGTTAGGCGGAGTTTCCTGCTTGCACCTCTAAACACTACATATTCGTTGCTAGGTAGGAAGTTAAGTGGTGTGTGTAATAAAACTGTTCCTTCTCCCTTCATCTGACCTGACCTCGCCCCACATTCCTCACTAATCCACAGCTATCCAACCTTATCAATGACCACAACCAACTGATTGCCTTTTCCCTCACTTAGTAATTTTCCAGACCCATTCTCCTTATCCAACCGCCATTGACCCAACCATATACATTAACTTCTAGTATAGCAAGTACTTCAAATTATAACCCAACACACCAGATACTGACTGGTTTTCACACACCTTTTTTAAATTATCTGTGACCAACAGATGCATATCTGTATTCCCAGTCAAGTGAAATCCATAGATCAGGGCCTAATTAATTGATTTCAATTGACTGATTTCCTTATCTGAACCTTAACGCACTAACATCGTACAAATTGTTGCATGTTGCGTTTATATTTTTGTTCGGTACATCATACTGTTATATAGCTAGTACCATGCAGTATGTTGCATGTTGCTGTATGTTGTTTGTTGATGGTGTGTTGACTTCATGTTGACTTTCATGTGTGTAGATATTGATGGGTTATGTGTATTCTGGTCAGCTAGCATTTTGAGCCGCAGTTAGTCTGTTTCCCCTCAGGCCATGAAGCTGTCGAGGGCCTGCTATCGGCTCAACCCAAACATCACACACACACTTACACACACACACACTTATACACTAACACACACACACTGCGGCATAGTGAACATGTGTCTGTGTTTAACGCTATTAAAGAGAACATTTTTCTAAAGGATTACCACTGAGCAGAGGGAGAGCAGATAGAAACTCCTTGAAGGGTATCGATTAGTAACACACACACACACAAATACATACTCACACTCAAGGCTGTAACACAATGCAATGATTTAGTTTTAAATGCTTCTTTCCCTGTGCCCTGAAAACACAGCAACACATCAACAGCAGTCAGTCAGTCTGTGAGACATTAGCTAGATTGTTGACTCAACACACACAGTTTACGGCTTACTCTCTGTTGTCTAACATCTGTCTGCTGTTTGGTGTGTTCATCACACGATGGAACTAACGGCTCATATGATATGGCCAACAGAAAAATAACAAGTCACTGCAGCATTGACCAGTCAGAGAGAAGTATTGAATAATGGAATAGTATTTTTTGCAGAGATACTGTATGTGCTCTCTTTTGTGTGATGAACATGTTCAAGTCAGCAAGTTAATACAATTACTGTTATATAGCACTTTCTGGTCTCGTGTGTGTGTGTGTGTGTGTGTGTGTGTGTGTGTGTGTGTGTGTGTGTGTGTGTGTGTGTGTGTGTGTGTGTGTGTGTGTGTGTGTGTGTTTGTGTGTGTGTGTGTGTGTGTACATATGTCCATGCTTCTATGTGAATTTGTGTGTGAGTGCTTGTGCGTGGGTGTGTATGTAAGTTTGTGTGCGTGCATTTGTATGCGATTAGGACACTGATGTGTTGTGATCAGTGTGAGTGTCACTAGCCTGCCAGATACATCATGATTAATGTATGCTGTTCCACATAGCATCATCAACTGGCTTAAACCCTTCTCATATGTATCACACAGCCTGAGCTTGATGAGGAATAAAACATGATTTGGGGTTTATGTTTCGTAATATCTGGGAAAAGATTACTTCAGGCAGCCTGCCATGATGGCATAGTTCACAACCACAAGGCCAAGCTAAACAACCAAATGAAAGCTTTAATTCTGTCAATCAGTGGTTTAGCAGCATTGAAATGAACAGCGATAGAATACAGAAGTTCGACACCTGGAAAGAGGGGACAATGGCGGTCTGACGGCTGTGGTCATACACTCTGGTGTTAAGAGTTTACCCACTTATGTTAACCACTACAACCCTGATCATGTGCTTTAAAAAATGTACCATTACTAAGTTTTCCTCCAACTGACAGTGAGAGGGCAGAGTTTGGAGTGAAGTCATTATAATACCCCATATGATAGGTTCTGCTCTCCTGTCGGCTAGAAGAGAGAGGCTGTGCCTTTGGCATCAGACACACACACACACACAGCCTAGAGCGCTCAATTACCTGTGTGAGAGAGAAATTGTGTGCATGTGTGTAAATGGCTGGTGGTGTCATAGTGTGTTTAGAGTAGAAGCAGCAGGGTTTGTGAGAGATCTGTACACCGCCAAAGGGCTGTTTCACTGAGCAGAAAATAGATGCTACAAAATAGAAAACTCATTAAGGGAAAATGCCTTTATGGCTTTTATGCCACATGTGGCAGTGTGAGTGCCACATCTAGACAGTGTTGCTGGTTCGACTTCTGCTCTGGCTTATTCGCTATAGACAAAATAATTCATCCTCATTGTTTGGAGGGGGAAAGAAACCTAGTAGAAGAAACAAATGAGTTATCTTGTCTATAAACTCCTTTAAAAATATACTTGGAAAGTGTTAAAATGAATGATGCTAATACTTTGATATTGAATTAATCAACTGTTCCCACTGGTATTAAGTGGTAGTTAACCTGATGGGAGAAATAGGCAGCCACGAGCTGAGACAGAGAGAAATTATATCATATCATACCCCCAGGACACACACGCACGCACACACATACACACGGTCCTTCGACTCAATAAAAACAAAGGAGCTCATCGTGGACTACAGGAGACAGAAGCGGGATCTCCATCTACAGGTCCTCAGTGGAGAGGGTCAAAAGCTTCAAGTTCCTTGGCGTGCACCTCACTGAGGAACTGAAATTATCCCACCACACCAACACCATTGTGAAGTCACAACAGCGCCTCTTCAACCTCAGGCAACTGAAAACATTTGTCATGGCCCCAAAGACCCTCACAAACTTATACAGACGTGCCATTGAAAGCATTCTGTAGGACTGCATCACCGCCTGGTATGCCAACTGCACCGCCCTCAACCACACGGCTCGACAGAGCGTGATGCGATCATCTCAACGCATCACTGGGGCCACGCTGCCTGCCCTCCAGGACATTAACAGCACACGGTGTAGTTGGTGCAGTTCTATGCAATCGTCTGAGATTCGTCTGAGATTCCTAAAGATTGGAAAGCGGCCACGGTCATCCCCCTCTTCAAAGGGGAGACCCAAACTGTTACAGACCTATATCCATCCTGCCCTGCCTTTCTAAAGTCTTCGAAAGCCAAGTGAACAAACAGATCACCGACCATTTCGAATCCCACCGTACCTTCTCCGCTAAGCAATCCGGTTTCTGAGCTGGTCACGGGTTTTCCTCAGCCACGCTCAAGGTCCTAAGCGATATCATAACCACCATTGATTAAAAACAGTACTGTGCAGCAGTCTTCATCGACCTTGCCAAGGCTTTCGACTCTGTCAATCATCGTATTCTTATCGGCAGGCTCAACAGCCTTGGTTTCTCTAATGACTGCCTCGCCTGGTTCACTAACTACTTTTCAGATAGAGTTCAGTGTGTCAAATCGGAGGGCCTGTTGCCTCTGGCAGTCTCTAAGGTGGTGCCACACGGTTACATTTCCGGGCTGACTCTTTTCTCTGTATATATCAATGATGTCGCTCTTGCTGCGGGTGGTTCTTTGATCAACCTCTATGCAGATAACACCATTCTGTATACATCTGGCCCTTCTTTGGACACTAATTACTTTGCAGACAGAGTTCAGTGTGTCAAATCGGAGGGCATGCTGTCCGGTCCTCTGGCAGTCTCTATGGGGGTGCCACAGGGTTCAATTCTCGGGCCGACTCTTTTCTCTGTGTATATCAATGATGTTGCTCTTGCTGCGGGCGATTCCCTGATCCACCTCTACGCAGACGACACCATTCTATATACTTTCGGCCCGTCTTTGGACACTGTGCTATCTAACCTCCAAACAAGCTTCAATGCCATACAACACTCCTTCCGTGGCCTCCAACTGCTCTTAAACGCTAGTAAAACCAAATGCATGCTTTTCAACCGGTCGCTGCCTGCACCTGCATGCCCGACTAGCATCACCACCCTGGATGGTTCCGACCTAGAATATGTGGACGTCTATAAGTACCTAGGTGTCTGGCTAGACTGCAAACTCTCCTTCCAGACTCATATCAAACATCTCCAATCGAAAATCAAATCAAGAGTCGGCTTTCTATTCCGCAACAAAGCCTCCTTCACTCAAGCCGCCAAGCTTACCCTAGTAAAACTGACTATCCTACCGATCCTCGACTTCGGCGATGTCATCTACAAAATGGCTTCCAACACTCTACTCAGCAAACTGGATGCAGTCTATCACAGTGCCATCCGTTTTGTCACTAAAGCACCTTATACCACCCACCACTGCGACTTGCACGCTCTAGTCGGCTGGCCCTCGCTACATATTCGTCGCCAGACCCACTGGCTCCAGGTCATCTACAAGTCTATGCTAGGTAAAGCTCCGCCTTATCTCAGCTCACTGGTCACGATGGCAACACCCATCCGTAGCACGTGCTCCAGCAGGTGTATCTCACTGATCATCCCTAAAGCCAACACCTCATTTGGCCGCCTTTCGTTCCAGTACTCTGCTGCCTGTGACTGGAACGAATTGCAAAAATCGCTGAAGTTGGAGACTTTTATCTCCCTCACCAACTTCAAACATCAGCTATCTGAGCAGCTAACCGATCGCTGCAGCTGTACATAGTCTATTGGTAAATAGCCCACCCTTTTCACCTACCTCATCCCCATACTGTTTTTATTTATTTACTTTTCTGCTCTTCTGCACACCAATATCTCTACCTGTACATGACCATCTGATCTTTTATCACTCCAGTGTTAATCTGCAAAATTGTAATTATTTGCCTACCTCCTCATGCCTTTTGCACACATTGTATATAGACTCCCCCTTTGTTTTCTACTGTGTTATTGACTTGTTAATTGTTTACTCCATGTGTAACTCTTTGTTGTATGCTCACACTGCTATGCTTTATCTTGGCCAGGTCGCAGTTGCAAATGAGAACTTGTTCTCAACTAGCCTACCTGGTTAAATAAAGGTGAAATAAAAAAATAAAAAAATATATGTTAACAAACCTTCAAATGAGCTTCAATGCCATACAACACTCCTTCCGTGGCCTCCAGCTGCTCTTACACGCTAGTAAAACTAAATGCATGCTCTTCAACTGATCGGTGACCGCACCCGCCTGCCTGCCTAGCATCACTACTCTGGACGGTTCTCCCTTAGTATATGTGGACAACTATAAATACCTAGGTTTTCTGGCTAGACTGTAATCTCTCCTTCCAAACTCATATTAAGCATCCCCAATCCGAAATTAAATCTAGAGTTGGCTTCCCATTTCACAACAAAGCCTCCTTCACTGATGCTGCCAAACATACCCTCGTAAAACTCACTATCCTGCAGATCCTTGACATCGGCGATGTCATTTACAAAATAGCCTCCAACACTCTACTCAGCAAATTGGATGACGTCTATCACAGTGTCATCCGTTTTGTCACCAAAGCCCCATATACTACCCACCATTGCGACCTGAATGCTCTCGTTGGCTGGTCCTTGCTACATATTCGTCGCCAAACCCACTGGCTCCAGGTCATCTATAAGTCTTTGCTAGGTAAAGCTCCGCCTTATCTCAGCTCACTGGTCACCATAGCAACACCCACCCGTAGCATGTGCTCCAGCAGGTATATCTCACTGGTCATCCCCAAAGCCAACACACCCTTTGGCTGCCTTTCCCTTCAGTTCTCTGCTGCCAATGACTGGAACGAATTGCAAAAATCACTGAAGTTCGAGACTTATATCTCCCTCACTAACTTCAAGCATCGTCTGTCCGATCGCTGCAGCTGTACATAGCCCATCTGTAAATAGCCCATCCAACCAACTACCTACCTCATCCCCATATTTGTTTTGGGGGGGTTTTGTGCTCGTTTGCACACCAGTATTTGTACATGCACATCCTCATCTGCACATATATCACTCCAGTGTTAATTGCTGAATTGTAATTACTTCGCCACTATTGGCCATATCTGTTGCCTCACCTCCTTACTTCATTTGCACACACTGTATACAGATTTTCATTTGTGTTATTGACTGTATGTTTGTTTATCCCATGTGTAACTCTGTGTTGCTGTTTTTGTCGCACTGCTTTGCTTTATCTTGGCCAGGTCGCAGTTGTAAATGAGAACTTGTTCTCAACTGACCTACCTGGTTAAGGTGAAATAAATCAAATAAATCTCATAGGCATACCAACTATATCAATATTAACCATTATACAGTGCCTGAAACCGCCTTTTGAACTTAGCTTGTTTGAGTTGGAGACTAAAATCGCAAAGGACTTGGGTTGATGCATCTGAACATTAGGAGCTTACTTCCTAAACTGGATTACATTAAGATCTGGATGTTGCAGATTAATCTGGACATTCTGGTATTGACTGAAACTTGGATTTCTGAGGACATTTTGGACTCTGATATTAATATTGATCATTCTAATGTGTACAGAGCTGACAGACAGGGTAGAGGTTGTGGAGTGGTCATTCTTATAAAAAATAATTTCTCAGTCTCTTTCCTGAAATCCATTTCCCTTGCCAAAATTGTTTAGTTACTATCTTTAAGCCTTTGGGGAAAAAATGTATCCTTAACTGTTATAGGGGACTACCATCCACCCTCGGCTAAACTTTGTGCACTCAAAGAGTTAACTAGTTTGTTTTGAAATGCAGGCTTCACAAAATCTAAAAGACATGTGTAATGATCTAAACCTAACCCAGCTGGTGGCTGAAGGCGTCAGCATGCTTCAGTTCGGGTGGCTGCTAGCCGAAGTCGGCTAGGTGAACCAAACGAGTGTGCTCACATACTTTATAAGACCTTGATTGAAAAACAATAATAAAGCAGCAATAGTACTGATTGTCCATTTTGAGATGCCGTAGCCAGTATACACCTCTCAAAATAGTCTGAATTAATCTCAGATCATACATTTTACATCTAAATAAGATGTTTGGAGCAGTATTTTTCAATTAACATATGTGCGTGAAAATGAGTTGTATCTTGCTGAATGACAACATAGACTTTATTGAATAATCCCTACTGTTGACCAATCACTGGCGAAGGGGCGTTGACTTCGGCTACGAACTTTGGCTTGCCTCTAGACGAACAGCTGAAAAAGATCTTGCCGAAGTCCAAAACGGACAATAATGTCACAAAACGTCATAATAAATGCACAAATTCTTCCGAACTGTTTCGGCTGGGATGTAGTCGGATGCCTTAAGCCTACACAGCTCAATCCTAAAGATCCTCCAAAGTTAACTCTGATTGATCTTATTCTAACAAATACACCAGAGGAATGTGTTTCTACTGGTCTCTTGGCCAGTATATTAGTGACCATTGTCCAGTTGTTTGTGTTAGAGATGTGGGAATATAAAAATCTAAGCCTCGTGTCATGACAAAGAGGAACTTCAACACCTTCAGTAAACAGGCTTTTTTTTACATTATCTTTATTTTAGTGACCTTGACTATATTTTAGCTATCCCTGAACCTGATTTATCTTTCAAACTTTTTTCAGATGTCTTCAATACTATATTGGATAATCATGCTCCCTTCAAAAAACTAAGGTGTAAAGGTAGGTTGAATGCCTGGTACACTCTGGAATTATCAGAAGTCATTCATGAAAGAAATTAAGATTGGGTCAAGGCCAGGAACACAGGCTTAGGCCGAGACTGGAAAGCTTTAAAACAACTGAGGAATCATTGTATAAGACAAATCAGAAAGGCTAAATCAGATTATTATGTAACCACTCTTTTGGATTTTAATGGGAACCCGGCTAAATTCTGGAAAACTGTCAAATCCCTGAAGGGTTCTACTTTCTCCTCTCTGCCACAACACATTCATTCAGACAGACCTCATTACGGGAAAAAAAGGGCCATCATTGATGCATTTAATTACCATCTTATTTCAGCCAGTTATTTCTTTAAAATAACTTAAAATAACTTCTAAGCCTATTCACAATGATACTGGATGCTGATTGTGGGGAACTTGCTGAAATATCAGATAAATTATAGTAAAAACTTGTCTTTTAGGCTATTTACAGAAAAGGAAGTCCTGGGTGCTTTGCCAGCAATAACTTTTGCTAGCAATCCACAGGGGCTGACCCGTTGGATCCCGGTCTGATTAAGTGTGCAGTGCCCATCATTATTGGCTCAATAACCTACATTTTCAATTTAACATTGTTATTAGGAAATATTCCAAAGTATGGAAATCATCTCTTGTGCTGCCACTCCATAAGGGCGGGGATAGTAGTGATCTTAATAATTATCACACATTTCAAGGCATCCTTGTCTAGCTTAGATTCTCCGATCCTTGGTAAATGTACAACTTATATTTTTTTATCTGAGAAATGTATTTTGAATGTAAACCAATCAGCAACCACTTTAGTTGTAATGATATTTTAAATTTCTCTCACAACACAGATCCTCTGTGGAATGCCATTACCTCACTCACAGAGGTCTATTTTGGGACTTATTCTCTTCACTATTTATATAAACAATACTGTAAAAAGTTCGTAATCTTCATCTATTTGTGGATGATATTATTATGTATGCTATTGCCCCAACTATTGATCTGGCTGTGTCAAAACTACAGTCCGATTTTTTCGCTATGCAAGAATCGCTTTCTGTTCTAAGACTTGTGCTTAAGAAGCTAAGATTTAAAGTGGGCGTTTCTAAAGAAACAGATTGTGCCTTTCTCTAAGCAGCAGGAAGCAGATTATTCAGTCTACCTTTTTATCTGTTCTTGATTATGGTAATATTGTTTAATTATTTAATAAGTGCAGATGTTACTACTCTTAAACCTTTGGATGCATCTACCATAGTGTCCTTCATTTTGTTACAGGAGACAGTTTTTTGAAACTCATCACTGCATACTGTATCAAAAGGTGGCTGGACTTCGCTAAAGACCCCTAGACCTCTACATTACATTAAGGCCTTATTTCATAAACTTTCGTCTTTTCTAACTTTGCTGTTGAAGTATAGACACCTGAGTTACCTAACCCTTTCACAGGTTTGGTTAACTCTTGAGGTTCCTAGGGTCTCCACCGAGCTAGATAAATATGCTTTTAGTTTTAAAGCACTGTATTGCTGGAACAAAATTCGTAGCAAATCAAATCACATTTTATACAACAGGTGTTTTATTTTTTATTTTTTATTTATTTTTACTAGGCAAGTCAGTTAAGAACAAATTCTTATTTTCAATGACGGCCTAGGAACAGTGGGTTAACTGCGAAGATTCACCTTCCAACAGGACAATGAAAGTAAGCACCTAGCCAAGACAACACAGGAGTGGCTTCAGGACAAGTCTCTGAATTTCCTTGAGTGGCCCAGCCAGAATCCAGACTTGAACCTGATCAAACATATCTGGAGAGACCTGAAAATAGCTGTGCAGCGACGCTCCCCATCCAACCTGACAGAGCTTGAGAGGATCTGCAGAGAAGAATGGGGGAAACTCCCCAAATACAGAAGTGCCAAGCTTGTAGCATCATACCCAAGAAGACTCCAGGATGTAATCATTGCCAAATCATTACCAACAAAGTAAAGAATCTGAATACTTATGTAAATGTGATATTTAAGTTTTTTTGTTTTATAAATTTGCAGACAGTTCTAAAAACTGCTTTGTTTTTGCTTTGTCATTACGGGGTATTGTATGTAGATTGATGAAGATTGATGAAAAAAAACGATTTATTCAATTTCAGAATAAGTCTGTAACATAACTAAACGTGGAAAAGAGTACTTTCAGAATGCACTGTATATTTTGTGTGGTATTTGTGTTTATATATTGTATTACACAGGTTACACACACACACACATCAGTGGTTAGACTGAATCAATATGAGAGATACTACGTCCTGAGGGGTAGCTGTGTCCCTTACAAAATAAACATGGTTTTCAGACACGTGTGAACAAATCACGTGAATCATTTGTTTGCCAATGTAATTTTCACTTGAGTCAGGTGTGGTTTTTGGACACGTGTGAAGTTCCAGATGGACATTTCTTTTTACAGGTTTTCTCCTCACAAATAAACACCACATGTGGAATTTTTTATTCACACATTTTATTCACCACTTCCAGCTACCTCTCCCATCCAGGAACGGACCAGGATCAACCCTGCTTAGTTTCAGAGGCAAACCAGCAGTGGGGTGCAGGGTGCTATGTCACTGGAATGAATGTCCCAAAACTTACAACTGGAAAAAAAGCCAGGGTAACAAATAATGACTTTAATCATTAACGACTTTATCATTAAAAATAAACCACAGAGAGTTTTTTTTTGCATCCATTTACAATTTACATTTGTTCTCGCATTTCAAAATGATTTCCTTGCAATATTTCGTTTTGCTATACTTTTGGGTTTATGTTTTGCTTTCAATATTTTTTGCTGTTGCAAATACTGATAATTGTGTTCTCGACATCAGAAGCTTTACTTGATATTACTGACACAAAAGTAACTCCCTCACTAGAGGATTGCATCATATAATAACACTATGACTCTATTAAAGGTGTTTATAGTTTTAACCATGTTTTTGGGCTATACAGTGGTTGATTACATTTATTTTGTCTGCAAACACTGGAGTAAAACCAGCTTATATTTTCAGTTATGATGTGGTACGAATCCATTATATTCTTCAAGAATCCATGGGTATATAGAATTCATTTAGAAGTCAAAAAATGGACGTAACAATTAAGAATGAACTATTTATTAACAGGCGGTGCGCTTCATACAGCAGAACCATGTTACCATTTCAATGTGGTCCATTAACCTGCCTGGAAATGTTTTATTCTTTCCACTGTTCCGCGAAAGTCCTGCAAAATCGCTCTCATGTTACGCATTGTGGGCCTTTTAGATGTGGTAACCATGATTCCACCGGCAGAAACATTGCTACTGCAACATGTTAACACCATCTCTTCACATGTGAGGGGAATAACATTATTTCAACCCCACATGTGAACTTGCAATTTCACATGTAAATGTTTCTTGCATTTGAAACTGCACATTAGATTTTCACTTTCACATGCAGAATGTGAAAACAATCACATGTAAAAAATCTCATTGACACTTTCACATGTGAACATGTCACTTTCATGTGGAATTGCAAGTCAGACGTGAAAAACAATCACGTGGACATGTTTCACATGTGAAACTGAAAATATAATTCCACATGTGCAACTGAGATTTTAAGATGTGGAGTTTTCTAATGTGAATCTGCATATTAGATTTTCACATCTGATTGAATTCCACATGTAAAAGTGAGATTTTCACATATTAATGTTTTTCACATGTGAAACTGCAATTCACATTTGAGGTGAAAACATGTTATTTTCCTCACATGTGAAAATGTTTGTGGTAACATTTTGAACTCTAAATGTAATACATGTGAAAATATTTCATTCCCTCAGTAATTATATTCTGTGCCTCCCACCATACACCTAATGTATCTACACTCATAAATCACACTGAGATGTACTGTCAGATACTGTTCCTATCTGTGTGTAACACAGACACAGCCACAATTCAACCATCAATACAAAAACGGTTTCCCCATGCTAGTCTTCATCAGGGTGCTAGTTTGATCCAATGATGCAACTTTTCTAAAGACAAGCCTCCCTCCTGCCTCCTCTCCCACAGACAGACAGAGCAGTGTCACAACAGAGGCTGAGATCTAGAGACAGAGCAGAGACAGAGAGAGAGACACAGAGAATCAGAGCATGGAGGGAGAGGTTGTAGGAGTGAGGTAATGGCATTCCACAGAGGATCTGTGTTGTGAGAGAAAGAAGGGAGCATTCTTAGGCGATGGAGTTTAAAGGGATGGAGGGAGCATTCTGAGTGTTCCATTCAGATCCTGTCAAGCGCTACTCACCCCTTACAGTGTTCCTCTCCTTCAGTCACCTCCTCACAATGGCCTCATCTGTAGTCTATGTCTGATTTCTACTGATTAGGGAGTAGGGGAATAGGAGGGGAAGAATACAACTGTGTCAAGGAAGGATTTCAGAGAGAAAAACACATCTAAATGGTTTCCAAGGCCCAGTCCAAAGCCATGTCAGGACTAATAGTAAAAATAGCTGTGCCATTGCCAACCATCACCTGGAAAGTTCTTCAAATACACTGCCCTCACCCTCTACCCAATACACACATACACAAGCAGAGCCCCTCTCAGAGCTCTGTGTTTAATAAGAATATAAAATGACTGGAAATACTGCGAGCAGTTTAATTTAACGGAAGTTACAGAGTTAGAGAATGGGACTCTTCTCAAGTCAGGTAAACTCAAGGTTTTCTGAATCAACTACTAAACTGTTTCATCTTTTTTTCTCAAGCACTTTGCTCTGTGAGAGAGTAACATGACTAGAGTAGCTAAGAGGTTAGTAATTAGCCACAGAGATATTTAGCAAAATGGAAGAAAGAGGCCCTGATGAAATGATAGCTGTGGGATATTTCAACTCTCCCTCTGCTGTGTGTGTGTGTGTGTGTGTGTGTGTGTGTGTGTGTGTGTGTGTGTGTGTGTGTGTGTGTGTGTGTGTGTGTGTGTGTGTGTGTGTGTGTGTGTGTGTGCGTGCGTGCGTGCGTGCGTGCGTGCGTGCGTGCGTGCGTGCGTGCGTGCGTGCGTGCGTGCGTGCGCGTGCGTGCGTGTGTGTGTGTCGAGAGGGAGTTTTATTTCACAGTAGAGAGGGAGGTTTTTTTCACAGTAGAGAGGGATTTTTTTTCACAGTAGAGAGGGAGTTTTGTTTCACAGTAGAGAGGGAGTTTCAATGGGTCTTGTAATGGGTCCATTTAATATTTATGTGCAAATAAATAAATATATGAAATAACTAGCTAGAAATAAGCAGGTAATGACCCAGACAGAGGGAAAGGTTTGATAGAGACTGTGCTGAGTTGTAATGGATGAAGGTCTAGGATGGATCTCCTCATGAATCAAGTCGTTAAATTAAATATTAAGGCGTGAGATAATGAACTGCTAAACTCCTCCCTTCAGCTTCTGACTCACACACACACACACACACATGCACATACACACGCACACACACACCTAACCTAACTAGTAGACTGAAGCCTCTACGAGTTCTGAAAGTGGACAACTCTTTAACCCCTCATATTTTCCTGTACGCCTACTGATGACCTCTCTCTCTCTTTCTCTCTCTCTTTCCCTTTCTTTCTCTCTCCATTTCTCTCTCTCTCTTTCCCTCTATTTCTCTATTTCTTTCCCTCTCTTAGGCCTGATAGTATGGACACATCACACATACTCATTTTCACCCTGAGATTATTATCATTATCCTCCTTTTCAGTGTTTGTGTGTGTGAGGGAGACAGAAAGAGAGAGGGAGAGGAGCTTTTACTAATCTCTGTGGATTGAGATGGAGGGGGAGTGTGTTTGTCTTTCTTAGGCCATGCCGCAGGAAAAGTATACAAAAGAGAAAGGGAACAGAGGAATGGGAATGTATTATTTCTTCTCCATATTATGTTTTATCCATAATCTATTTCTCTCCTTTGCAGGTGATGGAAATGTATCTCCTCTTTACATCTCCCCCTGCTGTCTGTGAGAGGGGTGGATATCTGCATCTGTGTGGATGAGTGAGTGAGTGAGAGAGAGAGAGAGAGAGAGAGAGAGAGAGAGAGAGAGAGAGAGAGAGAGAGAGAGAGAGAGAGAGAAAGAGAGAGAGAGAGAGAGAGCGAGAGAGTTTGTTGTGGTTTTCTGTTCTACCTGGGTGATGAGTTTTCCCTCAGCATGCCTCCTGCTCCAGATAAAACCACCAGTCGAAACCCTTTCAGACACCCTAACTCCTCTTCACGCACACGCACGCACACACACAAACAACACGCACGCACACACACACACACACACACACACACACACACACACACACACACACACACACACACACACACACACACACACACACACACACACACACACACACACACACACACACACACACAAAAACAAAAACGAACACACACCCAACACACTTGATTGTGTTAGTCCACTGAGCTGATGTCTTGTGATGAGTATGACCTGGATTTAAACCCAGTTCATCACAGCGCTGCCATTAAAGGGCATTTCTGAGGAGACACACCTGAGAGCTGTCCCTTCAGCACCACACCACCCCTGACAACACAGCAGAACTTTCCACTTCAGCACCATAGACAGCTACTAGCCCACTTGAACCAGCTCACACTGACCATAACGCACACCTTCCATAACACAACCACTGTAATATTCTAAATAGAGCAGCCAGGTCACCCGTGATACAAGTCAGTAATAGACGTCCATCCATGTCTGAGGATCTCAGGAGATACGTGGAAACCGGCCACTAGGGGCAACAGTGAGTGCTGTTACCTTGAAGTAGGTTTCAGTTTTGCTAACACAGAGATGGTGGATGGGCATAAACATCCACCTCTGATGCAAAAGTTTACATCTTCAAATCCAGCAATATAAAGTTGATTTTGAGAGTTTTGTTTTAAGCCTATCCTAAACTTTAACCCTTACCTTAACCATTCTGAGTCAATGCCTAACATTACAATTTCAGAGGTATGCCTAAACTTAACCTTCAATACTTCCACGTTTGGAACAACTTAGAAATTTGAAGTTTGAGAAACATTGTAAACTTGTATTTTATTCAAGATGCTCTTAGTCTATTCCAACAAGCTCTCACAGTCTCACTTCAGAATTAGATGTTTATCCATACTGCAGCTAAATTATGTCGACTGTGTTGATGTGTGTGTGTTCATGCGTGTTTGTGTTTACATGTGTGTGTGTGTGTGTGTGTGTGTGTGTGTGTGTGTGTGTGTGTGTGTGTGTGTGTGTGTGTGTGTGTGTGTGTGTGTGTGTGTGTGTGTGCGTGTGCGTGTGTGCATTTTAGTGTATTTGTGTGTCATGGCCTTGGTTCAGCATTCCATTGATTTTGGCCTCTCTTTCCTCTCATCCAAACACTGCTGTGTTATTTTCAGAATGTCTGCTCACCCGATCGCTTCATATCATTAATCAATAATTCACCAGCAGCATGTTAATGTTTCATGACCAAAGCTGCTGCGGTCAATTACTAATGAATTGTCATCTTGGTGAGAAGGCTAGGAGGAGCAGCCAGGTCACCCGTGATACAAGTCAGTATTCGACGTCCATCCATGTCTGAGGACGTCGGGAGTTGAAGTGGAAACCTTTCACTAAGGGCAACAAGCTGTTACCTTCAAGTAGGCTTTGGTTTTGCTAGGGTGATGGGGATGGCGGATGGGCGTCAGCATCTGCCTCTGGTGACAAAGGTTTCATGTTAGAATCCAGCAATAGGAAGTTGATTTTGAGATGTATGTTTTAACCTCATCACGCGTGACTTCCAAATGTCTCTAACAGTCGTCCCGGCGTGTTGTTTTATGCACGTGATGTCAGAATGTTCACTGTTCTAAGGTGTGATTGATACACAACAGGAGAGTTAACTCACGCTGCACTCGAACCAAGGCACGCTGACTGCTAATTATCTATAGGCTATGTTTCAACTTTCAAATGATTTTCTTGCAAGTTTTATTTTCTAACAACAGTTTGAATTGAGATGTGTTCCACCTCCTCATTAATTCACATAGAAGTAGCCCATTTCACTGTTGAGAACAATTTACCTTTGAGGCATTACTGAGCCGGACAAACTTCTCTCTTCGACGAGAGCCCAAGCACTTCCCCAGTACTTCCCCAGATAAAGATGCAGACATTTGCGCATCTCCATTCGGAACAGAACTTGCACAAACTTTCCCCCACTGGCACATTTTCCAGCTGGCGCCCACATTGTTGTTTTCCTTACTAATAATAACTGTTGACATATGTGCGTTCCTATCAAATTAAGCGCCTTATTACATTATTGTTATCATTTGTGTATATCGTACCGTCGTTTCTACTGTAGCACACCGTATGCATGTATGGAGCATAAGGTATTTACTGTTTTATTCAAGTGTTCATGTTCTGGTGACATATCATACACTGTAATGGACACATACAGTGGGGCAAAAAAGTATTTAGTCAGCCACCAATTGTGCAAGTTCTCCCACTTAAAAAGATGAGAGGGGCCTGTAATTTTCCTCATAGGTACACTTCAACTATGACAGACAAAATGAGAAAAAAATCCAGAAAATCACATTGTACGATTTTTTATGAATTTATTTGCAAATTATGGTGGAAAATAAGTATCCACACAGATATGTGTGGAGCATTGATTAATGATCTGAAGCGATCGGGTGAGCAGACATCTTGAAAATAAGTCCGCAGTGATGAGGAGAGAGAGGCCAAAATCAATGGAATGTTGAACCAAAGCCATGACACACAAACACAAACACATGTTTGTTGACATCATACAATGCATTCTGGTTGTCACGTAAACGTCTGTCAGACCAAAGATGTTATAACAAAACGAGGTGAAGGGATGGTTCACTTGTCTTTCGAGTAAACTTCCGGAAGTGAATGATGAAGTGAATGATGGTAGACGACACAACATGCATACTGCAAACAGAACCAACTCTTCTTGTAATCTCTTTTCTTTGGTTGACGCAGGGGAACCGGATTAATTTAGATTTTTAGAAAGTGTTTTACTCAATTTATTATTATTTAGATTATGAAGTGTGATGAATTGTAAATAGTAATTGTTACTAGATAATTCATATTATGGTTTCTGTCAGCCGAGTTAGCTAAATATGACCGGTTGTGTTAGGTCACACTTTCCCCAGTTAGCACTAAGACTAATGTCTGCTACATTTTCCAATTTTGATGAGACTGTTGCTGCTGTTGCTACTTTTGTGAATGTATGAACATTGAATCCAAAAATAAACGGCTCACAACTTTGTAAAGACTGTGTTTGTGCAAAACGTTTCTGAGAAAGAACAGTGTGGACAGCTCAAACACAGTCAATTGTAACTGGAGGTTCTAAATAAGTTTGAGCGTACGCTGCAAGGACCACTGTAGAACCATCACATCCGTGTGTTCGTACGTGTCAAAAGGGTCTAACCCAAACCTTAACTTAATCCTAACCTCAAAAATGTGTAGTTAATGCCTAAACTGAAACACTTTGCAACAGCTTCAAACTGTGACTTTTGAGAAACATGGATGAACGTCTAATTCTGGTGTGAGACTGTGAGAGCTAGTTGGGAGGAGAGGCCCAGAGAGTTCTAGTTATTTTCTCTCTCTGTGTGTGTGTGTGTGTGTGTGTGTGTGTGTGTGTGTGTGTGTGTGTGTGTGTGTGTGTGTGTGTGTGTGTGTGTGTGTGTGTGTGTGTGTGTGTGTGTGTGTGTGAGAGAGAGAGAGAGAGAGAGAGAGAGAGAGAGAGAGAGAGTGAGAGAGAGAGAGAGAGAGAGAGAGAGAGAGAGAGAGAGAGAGAGAGAGAGAGCAGACGTACACTCCTCAGGTCAGTAGCTGTCCATTGGGGTGTGTGACCTGCAATCTGCTGGCCATGCCTCTGTAACCTGGATAATTAGAGACCTGCCCCCTGTTAGGAGCTATAAAAAAAAGACCATATGACAGAGCACCTTCATAAGCATCAGACCGCAATGCAGATGGATGTGTGTGACAACTTCTTGTTCTAACTTACTCTCTTGTTTATCTGACTATAACGGCCAGTAGCTGTATTGACCAAAGGTAATGTAACCTCATGGTTCTTACTAATCCATGTGTTTCTTTCACTGTATTGCCAATAGCTATATTGACCAAAGCGAATGGTTCTAACTAGCTACCTTGTCTACAGGACACTAGGCACATTTCGAAGCACACTCCATAGTACACTGACTTCTCTGTGTGAGGGTCCATCCATCATCGGGCTAAGACAGGGCTGAGGACTATGGGTAATGGAGCATGGCTAATGTTATTAGCACCGGGACACAAACACTCTGTGGGGACTCAAAGACAAGGCGCTCGTTTGGGGGGGAACAGTATCCCAGAGGACCAACTTCCTGCCGCATGAGCAGACCGGCTCTCCCTAGGCAGGGGAAGTGTTAGGCAGCAGCACGCAAGCTCTCCTAACACACACACACAGATGCACACACACTCACAAAGTAGCTTTCCCAACACGTGAGGGAGGGGTCTGCAGGGGTCTCTAGTCCATAAACAAATCGATATGGAGGGGCATAACTGCACCCCTATTCACCAACTCAACCACACCCCCTCAAACACATCAGAAATACAAAATAGCCTGATATACTATGTTCTCTCTCTCCCTCCATTTTTTCTCACTCTTCATCCCTCCATCTCCCTCCCAACCACTCTCTCCCTCTCTTTCTATGTCCCTCTCCCTCCATCCCACCCTCCTTTCTCTCTCTGGGTCTGCTGTGCTGGGGTCTATGGGGAGAAACAGTGGACAAAGCTGTGGTGCTGAGGGACCCTTATGGGTCAAAGCAGCTTTCTAGACTCTCTGCATACATGCAGGCCACAGGGACAATGAGGCCTTTATTAGGAAGGCCAGCATCTGACACACACACATACACACACACACACACAAACACACACACACACACACACAAACACTGGCTTAATAGGAGCTAGGGAACACTGGAGCAATGGGGCTGCAGTCTGGGAGAGCTGTCCCTGACACCAGGGCTGTGAGTGTGTGCATGTGTCTGTACGAGCGTGTGTCTGTACATGTGTGCGTCTGTAGACGCTCAGGTATGTGTGCATATGTGCTGTATGTTGTTGGGATGTTGCCAGCATATGGTGATGCAGAAGTATAGGAAACAGAACACCAGTTTAACACTGTACTTCGCCCAGTCATCTCGTCATGCATACAAAACAGACTGGCTGCACAGTATACAATAAAGATTTGATTACATTCGCAATCAAAAATGACTTTGTCTGAAATGTCTCCGTACGCTTGGCTAACTTCACAATACACAGATCTGCTTACTGAACGCTCTGGTTCGAATGCTGGCGAGGTTCTTGTTTGGTTGGTTGGTTGACTGTGTGTGTGTGTGTGTGTGTGTGTGTGTGTGTGTGTGTGTGTGTGTGTGTGTGTGTGTGTGTGTGTGTGTGTGTGTGTGTGTGTGTGTGTGTGTGTGTGTGTGTGTGTGTGTGTGTGTGTGTGTGTGTGTGTGTGCGTGTGTGTGTGTGCGTGTGGCCCAGCCATGCATGGAACATCTTTGCATTCTGTTCAAAAGGAGCTGCACACTTACATAATGGCATTCTAAAGACTATATGCACACAAACACACACACACACGCAAACACACACACACTCACAGTAGGGGTGACACCATTGAGACATTCCATATTTGTTGAGAGAAACACAGAGATGTGGGTTTTCAGAAGAGGGGGGAGGGAAAGAGGAAGGAAGAGGAGGGGAAAGAGTGTAGGAGGAATGACGAGAGCCCACTAGCCTCCAGCATATAACATGTGTATACCATGAATGTCCTGGCATGGATAAGGCAGTAGGCTGTAGGCCAACAATGCATGTTTCTTTGTTACCATCTATGTATTTAGAGTTTCAGAATCAGATGTTATACTGCCTAATGGTGTAGCATTTCTTTTAACAGGGACTTGTGATGAGAACATTTAGAACACAAAACCCTACACATATTACTGGCATACCATTTGGCTGGAAGTTGAGGATGAGTTATCATATGTAGGCTATGTGTTATTTTCAACCTTAGGCCTACATAAAGATGTGAGATCTTAATTTGATCACTCTGTTGTTCCAGGAAATGTCAAGGTCGATTTGTGTTTTAAAAATACTTCTAAAGTTTGTCATTTACATTTTTAAAAATGTGATTTTATTTTCCCTAACTGCAACTGTATCAACCCCTAAAAAAGTGTCTATCCATTATAATCCACGCCATAATTTACATTTCCTGTTGTTGCAGGATTATTTTCCTGCTGTAAGAAACTGGTCAGATTAATAACCTACACCTGTAGCAATTCTTGTTTTCTTTATCCCTTCTTACTAAAACAAACATGAGTTTATTTTGATCTGGTTAATCATACATTATCTTATTATACATTATGGTATCATACAATCTGATTTGATTAATTATACATTCCAAATATGTGTCAGTATGTGCTTACATTTTGTTTTCACAACGTTGGTGATCCCCCCCCCCCCCCCCTCTCTCTCTGTTATTCTGGTAAAAGGGGTGAATGGCCAAGGTTTCTTTTTATGCAATAAAAATATGCCCTTGCCAGATCGATTGTTGTTGCTAGGAGACTGAAGCATCCTCTGGCAAGGGCTGCCCGCGCTCTGGTACTAGATGTATTTTTTTCCTCCTCACGCTCTCTCTATCTCTCTCTCTCTCGCTCTTTCTCTCTCTCTCTCTCTCAGTTTGACTCTGAGGGATCAGGAGTAAGACAAACTCGTCTCAAGTGCTCAAAAAACTGCAAGATTTGCGCGCCTCACATTCTAAATAAAGTAAGTAATTTGTATTTTTAATCTCTGGACATTGGATTTAAAATGTGGCCATTTGCAAGAACGCATAAACCTACGTAGGATCATTTTTGACAGGTAGTCCACATGCGCGCGCTCAGGCAAGTTCAATTAAATGTTGACGGAATGACGTGAGTAAAATAAAAATGTGTGTTGTGGTGTGCATTGTATTTACAGACACGCAATCATATCTGCATCCTTCATCATCATCAGATATGATGTGTGAGTGATAACCTAATATTTGATTAATGACAATTCTCTTTCTTGACTAGAGCAAAAACAACTTGGCAGAGAAACTAAGGTTAAGTCAGACTGCCATATCGGAGAAAAATGAAAGAAAATGTATATTTCCTCGCGTAGCAGTAGCAGTGTTTTCCGCAGCGTGGAGAAGTTATTTGGGCTGTTATATAATTCGTTAGGCTACAGACACCAAATGGACAGAGGATCCCACGAAACCAAACTAAGAAACGATGTGTGAATGGGTAATAACTGCTTTCTAACCTCGGTGACACATTCGATGGATACAGTTACTGATGAGTTCATACAAGTATTTTGTTTTGGAGTATGTTCCACCAACAAAGTGGACCAGAACGCATCGATTTACCCATCAATCTGCGGTGTGCTCCGCTACTTTGCCCTCCTTGTCAGCAGGTGAGCGCGCGCGTGCGTTTGCGTCCCTACCTGTCTTTCCTCCCAGGCGGTTTTGGGATTTAGTAGGTTGTATTTAGTCAGTGGTGTCGATTACCACAAACTCATTTATGTGTTGTTATAGTTAGTTGGAGGTAGGCTAGATGGATCTTGTTTTAGTGAAGTGAACTGGACAGTGTCCTGGTATTCGGGGACTGTTGCCACTGTGTTTCTCTGCTGCCTCTCAGGACTCTCTGACTGACAGACTAGGGGCTCTATTTTTAAAAACCTAATACAATGGTAAATCTGAGCATAGGCGGTAGGGCTATAGGTTCAGGGGTGTGTCAGAAATACACTACATGACCAAAAGAATGTGAACACCTGCTCATGGGAAGGCTTTCCACTAGATGTTTAAACGTTGCTGCGGGGACTTGCTTCCACTCAGCCACAAGAGCATTAGTGAGGTCGGCACTGATGTTGGGTGATTAGGCCTGGTTCACAGTCGGCGTTCTAATTCATCCCAAAGGTGTACGATGGAGTTGAGGTCAGGGCTCTATGCAGGCCAGTCAAATTCTTCCACAAACCATTTATGTATGGACCTCGCTTTGTGCACTGTCTTGCTGAAACGGGAAAGGGCCTTCCTCAAACTGTTGCCGCAAAGTTGGAAGCACAGAAGCACAGAAGCATCTAGAATGTATGTTATAGCGTTAAGATTTCCCTTCACTGGAACTAAGGGACCTAGCCAAACCACCTAAGGGGCCTAGCCCAAACCAGTAAGGGGCCTAGCCCAAACCATGAAAAACAGCCCCAGACCATTATTTGTCCTCCACCAAACTTAACAGTTGGCACTGCGCATTCGACAGGTAATGTTCTCCTGGCAGCTGACAAACCCAGATTGGTCCATCGGACTTCCAGATGGTGAAGCGTGATTCATCACTGCTCCAGAGTCCAATGGTGGAGAGTTTTATGCTTAGCATTGCACTCGGTAGTGAGTGTTGAAACCAAGGACAGACTATTTTTACGTGCTACACTCTCCTGTTATGTGAGCTTGTGTAGAATACCACTTCGCGGCTGAGCCGTTGTTGCTCCTAGGTATTTCCATTTCACAATAACAGCATTGGGGCAGCTTGACAGAGGCAGCTCCAGCAGGGCAGAAATATGACAAACTGACTTGTTGGAAAGGTGGCATCCTATGACGGTGCCACATTGAAAGTCACTGAGCTCTTCCATTCTACAGCCAATATTTGTCTATGGAGATTGTATGGCTGTGTGCTCGATTTTATACACCTGTCAGCAACGGGTCTGGCTGAAATAGCCTAATCCACTCATTTGAAGGGGTGTCCACATACCTTTGTATACATAGAGGTCATTCAGGTCGCAATTGTAAATGAGAACTTGTTCTCAACTTGCCTATCTGGTTAAATAAAGGTGAAATAAATAAATAAATGTTTTCTATTTTTATTTTCACAATTTTCAGCGCACTTGCTGGCATTGGTGCAAAAGGGCTGGTTTTTGATGAATAAACAAGTTGTGGGTGTGTCAAGGCTTGGCCCCTCACTGGCCAATCAGAATGTACTCCATGGCCAAATATGTGGTTGCTTCAAGTTGTGTATTTTTGGTATTTTAATTATTGCCTTGGATTCAACTCCAATTCTAATATTAGTCAGTTATAGTTTGTTAAATGGCTTACAGAAACAAAATAATAAAATGTAGACCTATCTTTGCTAAATACCTTAACTTGAACCCATTTGCAGTACACATTGTTCTAAGTAATTACATGGCTCCAATAGCATGCACACTCATATAGGGGCTAGGCATTATGGCTGAGCATGGACATGCCGAATATTGTCAATATCAAGATTAATTTCAATATTGATAAGGCCTAAAAAGAGAACAAATAATTCTAATCAAATTGTAAACAAAACAAAACAACAGCTTGTTTTAAGTAGGCTATGTCACACTTACAAGCACCATCATTTCTCCCCGTGGGCATATAATATGAAAACAACGCAGACTATGCACATCCAAACTTTTCACAGTAGCTGGACAAAGTTCAAATAAGAGAAAGGGAGAATGTCCGTGATACTGCTCCCAAATAGGCATATGTTTACATAATCGGAACCATATTACAGATCTTCAGAAATTGCTTTGCAATCGCGTCACGGACGTTGTCACCATAATACCAGGAAGGTGAATCAACAAGCAATCAGTATTTTTTTAAACAACAACAACAATAAATACATGCTAAATGTAATGATATCATAAAAGCTCAAGGATAAAAAAGACACGCATTGCCCTTGAACCATCCTTTGTTCCAGTAGAAAATATGAACATATGAAACAGAAAACAAGCAATTGTTCCAGTTTACATGTAAGTTCTAAATAGGAGGTTCACCGGTGTTCACCGAGGTTCTCGTCTCTGGTTTCATGATGTGCATGGACACGAAGCCTACATCATGGAGGGGGTTTACGCAGTACCAAAACGGGACCTGTATGGCTCAAATAACGTGGGCCTGCCTACAATGCATAAATAAAAAGGGAATGTCATCTCACTATTTTACTCTCAAACGTTATATTTTAATGAAGCTTTGGTGATTAAGATTTATTTCCAACCTTTCTCAGGAGCCAAAGCCTGTATCGACAGTCTTGACTACTTCGTGATTCCTTTGGGCCGGACAAAAAAAGCCTTAATTGAGTGAAGGGGTGGCTATGCTTGGTTACTAACCAAATAAAGCAAAATTGGAAAAACATATATATTTTTTCTAAATTGAAAGTATAAAGGCACCAAAAGCACATCAGTTTAGGGCAGGTAGCCTAGTGGTTAGTGTGTTGGGCCCCTAACCGAAAGGTTGCTGGATCAAATCCCAGAGCTGACAAGATAAAAATCGTAGCAGTTAACCCACTGTTTCCCTGGTGCGGTGGATGTAAATTAAGGCAGCCCCCGCACCTCTCTGATTCAGGGGGGTTGGGTTAAATGCAAAAGACACATTTCAGTTGAAGGAATTCAGTTGTACAACTCTCTAGGAATCTAAAACCATTTTTTTGGTTGTAATAAATATCCCTATCTGCGCTGCCTCAAATTAGCACTTTAGATTATGTTTTGGAAATGCCAGTGGACCAGTTTTTACATGATGAAATTGCAAACTAACGTGCGTTGACACTA
This sequence comes from Oncorhynchus kisutch, assembly GCF_002021735.2. Lineage (NCBI taxonomy): Eukaryota > Metazoa > Chordata > Actinopteri > Salmoniformes > Salmonidae > Oncorhynchus > Oncorhynchus kisutch. The sequence goes on along the minus strand of NC_034177.2, from coordinate 32,247,746 downwards.
GCGCCGCCTTTACGCCAGCCGAAAATAGAGCCCAAGGTGTGTCAGTGTGTGTGTGCGTAAGTGAGTGTGTGTGTGTTTCTCTCTCCTGACTTGTCTGTGTGTCACAGGGTGTCTCTCCTAAAAGGGCTCTTTCACCCCACATAGCTTTACCTGGCTCTCCTGAGTGCTTTGCTCTTCATTGTGTGTGTGTGTGTGTGTGTGTGTGTGTGTGTGTGTGTGTGTGTGTGTGTGTGTGTGTGTGTGTGTGTGTGTGTGTGTGTGTGCGTGCGTGCGTGTGTGTGTGTGAGTATGTTTGCATAATGGATACGTGAGTCTGTTCCGTAGAGTATGTGTGTGTGTATGTGATGAAACATAATTGATTCCCCCACTGTCTGTACAGGATTTGTATCTGTATGTTTGTTGTTGTTGGTTGGTTATACATCTCTGCCTCCATAAACCAGTTACTATTATATAAATCTATCACAATGAGTAGTAGGCTAGTTGAAATCTATCACTATTCTGAATCAAGTAGCTCAAGTAGCTCTCTTTATTACTGTCAAATGTCAAGTTTAGGGATGATCATTAATTCAATCTGGAAACTTCACAATAGGTTTTTTAGAGAAAGAGAGGTAGCGAGAATGAGTGTGTGTGTTTATGTAATGACACAATATTGCGGTGCATGTGTGTGTGAATGGATATGGCCTTGTATAGGCCAGGTGTTTGTGTAGATGTGTACAGATGATGCATGCGTGTGCGTGTGTGCATATATGGCCTTCCAGATTATATTTTCCATGCAGAGCTGTACTCTGTGGGCTGAATGCAGTACAGAGCCTCCATCACATCATTAGCAGTTCAACAGCATTCTCTCTACTCAGCACAGGGAAATAAGCTCTTCTCAACTGAATGTTTCTGTGTCAAATCTTAAAACAATTCAAGTTTATTGGTCGCATACATAGTTAAGCAGACTTTATAGCAGGTGCAGCGAAAAGCTTGTGTCACTAGCTCCTAAAAGTGCAGTAAAAAATGTAAAACTAAATAATAATCAAATAATAGTACACAAATAATAATCAAAACTAGAAGCAAGAAATCACAAGTGTCAGGACGAATCCCAGTTAACAAGGTGACAGGGAGGTGACAGGCTAAAGAAGAATTTTTAAGCCTTGAGACATTTGAGACATGGATTGTGTATGTGTGTCATTCAGAGGGTGAATGGGCAAGACAAAATATTTAAGTGCCTTTGAATGGGGTATGGTAGGCGCACTGGTTTGAATGTGTCAAGAACTGCAACGCTGCTGGGTTTTTCCACACTCAGCAGTTTCCCTTGTGTATCAAGAATGGTCCCCCACCCAAAGTCCATCCACCCAACTTGACACAACTGTGGGAAACATTGGAGTCACCATTGGCCAGCATCACTATGGAACTCTTTCCAAACCTTGTAGAGTCCATTCCATGACTAATTGAAGCTGTTCTGAGGGCAAAAGAGGGTGCAACTCAATGTTAGGAAGGTCTTTTCATACAGTAGCCAGACATGATAGGACAGAGGGCTTGGGCATTGACATGAACAGCATGTACAAGGAGACAAATCCTTGAACTGCTTCTGCGTGTCCCCTGATGGTGCATTTATAGCTTTTTCTGGGAATCCGAAAACTGTAATGTCGTGAATTCATATGGCGCCCATGCAGTTCAGGTGTAGTGGTGTTACACTAAACGGATGTATGAGTATGTTGTTTGTAGAATGAGTCAATGATGTCAATGGTTCATGTACAGTAAAATACAGCTTATATCATCCTGCAGTTTTAGGTGCAGTATTGTGTTCTGCTTACGTAGTGTAGTGTGTGTGTTTGTATCTAGACAGTGGGAAGGCTTTATTGACCAGAAGTTCTATGTTGTTCGATGCACTTAATGTGTCTCTGTAAAACTTACACCATTCTGCTCTGTCAAAGAAACAGAGAGACGACCAACCACTGCTGCTGCATGTAGTGCACCACTTAACAACACACACACCTCTCTCTCTCTCTCTCTCTCTGTGTGTGTGTGTGTTTACTGAGGCAGTGAACGGGTAGTGTAATGTATAGGTCTGGGGTTCTTTTCTGCTTATGCATTCTAATTTTGACGCCAAATCCACTGCTGGTGTGTGTGGCCAAATCAATAAATCAATCATTAAAATAGATTTATAAAGCCCTTTTTACATCAGCTGATGTCAAAGTGTAATACAAAACCCAGCCTAAAACCCCAAACAGCAAGCAATGCAGATGTAGAAGTACGGTGGCTAGGAAAAACTCCCTAGAAAGGCAGGAACCTAGAAAGAAACATAGAGAGGAACCAGGCTCTGAGGGGTGGGCAGTCCTCTTCTGACTGTGCCGGATGGAGATTATAACAGTACATGGCCAAGATGTTCAAACATTCCTGGATGACCAACAGTGTCAAAGAATAATAATCACAGTGGTTGTAGAGGGTGCAACAGGTCAGCACCTCAAGAGTAAATGTTTTTCATAGCCGATCATTCAGAGTTAGAGACAGCAGGTGCGGTAGAGAGAGAGAGAGTCGAAAACAGCACGTCTGGTGAACAGGTCAGGGTTCCATAGCTGTAGGCAGTACAGTTGAAACTGGAGCAGCAGCACGACCAAAGAGCTCTATTTTCATGTCATCTGACAAATGTAAATGCTTGGAGTTTTCTAAATGCCATTGGCACTTGGATTGGGGCTGGTGCTTTAGTCAAGATGTATGCAGGGAGCTGTCCTCAGATAATCGCATGGTAATCGCATGGTATGCTTTCGCAATAAAGCCTTTTTGAAATCTGACAAAGTGGCTGGTTTAACAAGAAGTTTAGCTTTTAAACGATGTAAGACACTTGTTTTTTCATGAATGCTGAATATTATGATTTTTGTATTTTGAATTTCTCACTCTGCAATTTCACCGAAAGTTGTCGAGGTGTGCAGCTAGCGGCACGTCTAGCCCAAAGAGGTTTTAATCAGGGATGCATGGATGGTAGGATGGATCCTGAGAGAGGCTGGGAGTTTCAGGTGCACCGCCGAAGGGTTAATGACACGGTCAATTTCAAAGGGACCAATGAATTGGGGGGAAAGTTTATTTGATGCCATCTTCAATGGCAGGTCCTTCGATGAGAGCCATACCGTTTAGCCCAGGGTGTAGACTGGGGCTGAGACCCGGCAACGGTTGGCTTGGGACTGGGTCCTGTCGGAGGCACGAAGTAGGGCAGCCCGGCCTTCCTCCAGGTACGGTGACAATGGCGCAGATGGTCCTGGACAGAGGTAAGCTCAACCTCTTGGTCGGGGAACAAGGGGGGTTGGTAACCCAGAGCACACTCGAAGGGTGAAGTACCTGATGAGGCTTTTTTGAGGGTGTTGTGGGCATATTCAACCCAGGGTAGCAGAGCTCTCCAGGAGGAAGGGTTAGCAGAAGTCATGCAGCGTAGGGCAGTCTCCATCTCTTGGTTGGCCCGTTCGGTCTAGCCGCTGGTCTGGGGGTGATATTCAGAAGAAAGACTGACGTTGATACCAAGAGCTAAACAGAAGGTTCTCCATACCTGGGAGAGAAACTGGGGTCCTCTGTCAGAAATTATGTCGGTGGGGATGCCATGCAGACAGAACACATGGGATACTAACAGGTCTAGAGTCTCCCTGGAGGATGGGAGCTTGGAGAGGGGAATGAAGTGAGCCACTTTGGAAAACCTGTCAATAATGGTGAGGATGACGGTGTTACCGTTAGATGGGGGAAGGCCAGTGACGAAGTCCAGAGCTATGTGTGACCAGGGGCAACTGGATATGGGAAGAGTGCGGGGCAGACCGGAAGTGGGTTTAGTGGAGGTTTTGTTCCCGCCACAATACGAACAGGGTGAGATAAACTGTCGGACATCTCTCTCGATGGTGGACCACCAAAAGCACTGACGCAGGAAGGCGAGGGTCCAGTTCATACCAGGGTGACAGGGGAGGTGGGTAGAATGGCCCCACTGAAGAACATCAGAGCAAACACAATCAGGAACAAACAGAGCATTACTAGGACTGTTTCCCAGGTCAGGCTGGTTCTGCTGAGCCTGGTGGATACGGAACTTGATCTCCCAGGCTGAACACAGGTGCTAGATCATGATACATGGGAGGAAGTGATGACAGGTCCGGAGGTTCTGGGATGGACTGGGGAACAGACAAGACAGGGGCAAGGGCAGAATGTAGACAATTTGAGTGACAAAATTAACTCCAAGTGGTTACCCTATCGGCGGTCCAGCCAATCTGTGGGTTGTGTAGCTTCAACCATGGATGGCCAAGGACCAGGGGAGATTGAGGACAGTCGATTATGTGGAAAATGATATTTTCCTGGTGTTCTCCAGAGAGACGCAGGATGACAGGGACGGTTCTCTCACAGACACGGGCGAGGAGCAGTCCGTTGACAGTGTTGGCATCGAGAGGTGATACGAGTGGGACAGTGTCCAGGCCCAACTGGGTAACAACACCTCGGTCCAGGAAGCTCTCGCTTGGATTGATGAGAACAGACAGAGGGAAAGCCTGACTCTGCCACACAATGTTGCCTTCAAGCAGGAGTCTGGGGGAAGATGGGCAGGCACTTTGGCTCAACAGTATATCCCTTTTCCTTGCTGGATGCAGGGAACAAGTGGAGACAAAGTGACCAACCTGGCCACAGTATAGGCAGCTCCTAGTGCCGATTCGCCACTGCCTCTCCTCTGGAGAGAGACGGCCCGGCCGAGCTGCATGGGTTCCAGATCTGGGAGAGCCTTGGAAGGGGATGCAGTCGGAGAAGTAGGACAAGGGACTGAAGCAGATGTTATGGGGCATACAACCCTTCCTACCCTCTCCCTCCGAAGCTCACGGAGACGGTTGTCGATGCGGATAGCGAGAGAGATGAGTTCATCAAGTCCATCAGGTTCTGGAAGGGCCTCCTCATTCCAGCTGTTCTCAGTGGCGAGGTTGCGAAATTCATATGCCATCTCAGCGACACTATGGGAGCCTTGACGGAGGGACAGGAGTCGATTAGCGGCATCCTTACCGCAGATCGGGTGGTCGAAGACCTTCTTCATCTCCTCCGTGAATCTGGAGTAGGAGATGCAGATGGGGACTGTCTCTCACACACCGCCTTGGCCCAGGAAAGCGCTGCTCCATGGAGTCAGCCAATCAGGAAGGAAATCTTGGCCATTTGCAAGCATAAGAGTAGGACTGTTGCTCAAATATGAGTGAACATTGCACCAAAAGGGCTCTGCAAGCTCCGAGGTTGCCATCATAATGCTCGGAAGTTGGAACAAATGGCTCCTGGAGCGGAGAAGAAGGATTTGGGACTGGTTGTGATCTCTCGGCGAAGGTTTGGTCCTGTAGGTCAGACAGGCACAGTGAAAACTCCTTGATGTGCTCCAGAAGGGTTTTCAGGGCTTGGTTATGTTGCTCGGGCAGGTTTGGTAGTGAGTATTTGAGTCTGCTGGGTTCATCTCTTGGGCCAGATCGTGGAGTGGAACAGGGGAACCCAAGAGCAGACTCAGATGAGGAGACTGGGATGAAGTAACCAAGGTATTTATTGAAACACAGGGGGAAGATCGAGTGCCGTCCGGTGGAAGCTTGGGTGGCTTGCAGGAAACCAGGTGGGGAGGCTGAGGCTGGAGCGGGAGGGGTTGGGACAGGGTAAGCAGGTCCAGAGGGGAATGCAAGGGAGTAGGAGAGAGGGGAATCCAGGACAGGGTAGCAGGATGCCGTGGAACTGGAGACAGGGACCAGAGTCAAAGTGGGCAGAATGAGCAGAGATTACGATCTGGCAGTGTGGAAGTGGCAGGGCTGAGTATTTATAGAGGACTTGATGGGGATCAGCTCTGACTCCAGCACACCTGTCTCCGCCCACACAATCACACACACAGAGAGAGGGGGAGAGGGATTGAGTAGTGGGGGAGTGACGGCAGGTCAAGGAGACACAGGATGAGCAGTAGAGGGCATTGCAGGAGCAGATGTGACACCCCCAATTGTCCCGATGTTGGGGAATAAGGGATTAAAACGTCTAGTTTTGAGATAAAATATGTCACCAATTATCGTTCCAAAATTATTTCAAAAAATATTTACCTAATGGTGGCGCTCCAAACATGAGCAAATTCCAATTGGAACACAGCCATTTTAGATTCTTATGACATTGCCAGTAGTAAGGTTTGAGTTTGATTTACAAAAAGACAAGGCCTGTAGCTTTCAAATTCTATTTGTACCCCCTAACTCAACGGGCCCTGTACAAGGTCCAAAACAACCGCTCAGAGTTAAGGTCAACGGCATCATGAACTTTAGCAAAAACCTGGTTGCCTCTGCCAGGAGGCTGAAACTTGGCCGTAAGTGAATCTTACAGCAAGACAATAACCCCAAGCACCGATCAAAATCCACAAAGAAATGGTTAGTTGGCCACAAAATCATCATTTAGCAATGGCCATTTCAGTGTCCGGACTTGAATCCGGAAGGATTCTGTATGGGGGAATGGTTTAAGATCCCTCCCAATGCTGTTATCCACACAAGATGAGGTATTGAAAGGTGTTGAAAACGTATCATTATGAACTACTGTTCCCTGAAGAAGGGAAATGAGGTAGAACATACTATGGGGAGTTACACTCTCACAACAATGGTTGACAGAATTAAAATCACGCCTGACAAGGTCAATGAAGTCTGCGCCTCACTGGTGGAAGCCTCGCCTTCAACAGGTGATAGGTGTGAGGCTCGGATTCATTCCTTCAATTTACAGTTTTTCCCAATTGTTTACACACTAAAACTGGCCCATGAGGCACAATGACCCAACCTGTAAATAATTTAGTACAACCAGACATCAGATCTGCAATACTACTGGCACATGTTTTGCTTCACACTCAGATTGCAATTCTATAACAAACATTTGGCAAAACACAACACACAATTCTCTACCTGTGGCACAACTTTCACAACTAAAATTGCTTGTGTGCAAATGACAAGCAACACTGTTCAACACACTAAACCCAATTACCAATTGATCACTTTCTCTCTTCACATGTGCAAACACTAATTGCGTAAATGTTCACTTTGCAATCAGACCTTTGGTGTTAATAAAAAGGTCACAGGTGAGTCTTCTGTGTTTGGATAACAATGGGAGCAAATTGGCAGAAAGAGGTGGAGGAAGAGCAAGAACAGTAATCTCAGATGAAATTTGTGAGACTGTGGTGGACCATGTGGTCAACTGTGGTTTGACCTTGAGAGAGGCTGGGCAGAGAGTGCTGCCCAATCTGAGTCACTTCACCATAGCATCCATCATCCGGACATTCCAAACTGGGAATAGGTATGTACTGCAGACATTGGACCTCTACTACTTTTACAGTGCCTTGCAAAAGTATTCACACCCCTTGGCATTTTTCCTACTTTGTTGCCTTACAACCTGGAATTAAAATAGATCTTTGGGGGTTTGTATCATTTGATTTACACAACAGCTTAGAAGATACAAAGTATTTATTTTGAGAAACAAACAAGAAATAAGACATAAAAACGTGCTTAACTATTCACCTCCCCATTGCCAATACTTTGTAGAGCCACCTTTTGCAGCAATTACAGCTGCACGTCTCTTGGGATATGTCTCTGTAAGCTTGGTACATCTAGCCACTGGGATTTTTGTCCATTCTTCAAGGCAAAACTGCTCCAGCTCCTTCAAGTTGGATGGGTAACTGCAGGTGTACACCAATTTTTAAGTAATACCACAGAATCTCTATTGGAATGAGGTCTGGGATTTGACTAGGCCATTCCAAGACATTTAAATGTTTCCCCTTAAACCACTCAAGTGTTGCTTTAGCAGTATGCTTAGGGTAATTGTCCTGCTGGAAGGTGAACCTCCATCCCAGTCTCAAATCTCTGGAAGACTAAAACAGGTTTCCCTCAAGAATGTCCCTGTACTCAATTCTGACCAGTTTCCCAGTTCCTGCCAATGAAAAACATGGTGTTCTCGGGGTGATGAGAGGTGTTGGGTTTGTGCCAGATATAGCATTTTTCTTGATGGCCAGAAAGCTCAATTTTAGTCTCATCTGAGCAGAGTACCTTCTTCCATATGTTTGGGGAGTCTCCAACATGCCTTTTGGCAAACACCAAAAGCATTTGCTTATTGTTCTTCAAGTAATGGCTTTTTTTCTGGCCACTCTTCCGTAAAGCCCAGCTCCGTAGAGTGTACGGCTTAAAGTGGTCCTATGGACAGAAACTCCAATCGCCGCTGTGGAGCTTTGCAGCTCCTTCAGGGTTATCTTTGGTCTCTTTGTTGCCTCTCTGATTAATGCTCTCCTTGCCTGGTCCCTGAGTTTTGGTGGGCAGCCCTCTCTTGGTGAATGAGAATTGCAGAAGGGTGAACTTACTAAATGACCGAGAGTTTGACTGTGTGATATTAGGTTGCTTCTTGTGTAAATATTTTCCGTCTGGATTTTAATGAATTGTATGTTTGGCAGGTTTGTTGTGGTGCCATATTCTTTCAATTTTTTAATAATGGATTTAATGGTGCACCGTGGGAAGTTCAACGTTTCTGATATTTTTTATAACCCAACCCTGATCTGTACTTCTCCACAACTTTGTCCATGACCTGTTTGGAGAGCCCCTTGGTCTTCATGGTGCCGCTTGCTTGGTGGTGCCCCTCTGGGGCCTTTCAGAACAGGTGTGTGTATATATAGTGAGATCATGTGACAGATCATGTGACACTTAGATAGCACACAGGTGGACTTTATTTAATGAATTATGTGACTTCTGAAGGTAATTGGTAGCACCAGATATTATTTAGGGGCTTCATTACAAAGGTGAATACATATATACATGTGCCACTTTTATTTCATTTTTTATTATTTGTAAAAAGTCATTTTTTAAATTTCACTTCACCCATTAGGACTATTTTGTGTATGTCCATTACATGAAATCCAAATAAAAATCTATTTAAATTATACTGGTTGTAATGCAACAAAATAGGAAAAAGCCAAGGGGGTGAATACTTTTGCAAGGCACTGTACAACTTGACAGTAGTGCAACATAAAGCACAGTAATGGATGTAGATTCCAATATATACTGTAAGGGGAAACAAAGTAAATGTTTAATGTATTACTGTATGTAAGAAATTGGGAGCTATACTACTTTGTAACATTCTCATCCTGTATATTGTATTACTGTAGTGTTTTCTGTACCGCATGCTATTTTGTTTTTGTAGAACTGAACGACTACCAACACGTCTATTTACAGACCAACAGGAGGCTGCCATTGGGCAAATGGTATTTGAAAATAATGCCATAAAACTGCAGGAAATCCAACAGATTATTGAAAACCCTGCAATCTTCCATAATATCAGATTGAGTTTATCAACCATAGCCCGCATCCTTAAGAAACACCATTTTCGGATGAAGCAAATCTACAGAATCCCATTTGAAATGAATTCACAAAGAGTGAAGAAGAAACGGTATGAATACGTGGAAGAAAGTAATATACTAGTATTACACTCTTAAAACATTAGAGACTCATATATGTTGCAAGTGAACTTTACTATACAGCAATTACAGTACTCAAGAAGTTAGATGCAAGTCCCTTCCCCCAGGAACTCATATTCATAGATGAGGCTGATTTCAATTTAGCAAAGAAGAGGAGGAGAGAAAGGAAAATCATTGGTCAACACGCCGTCATTGAGGTACATGGCCACGTTGTGTGAAATGTTGTCATATGGGCAGCTATAAGTCACAATGGGGTCCTCCACCGCCATTCCACCCTTGGACCAAACAACACTGCCCATCTCCTTCATTTCCTCAATACCTTACATGACGTTTTCAGCCAGAGCAGAGAGGGCCAGGTGATCCTGAGCAGCAAATGTATGTTTTCATTTGGGACAACGTGAGTTTCTATCAGATGCTCAGGTCCGCAACTGTTTCCATGACCATCCCAGGTTTACAATTCTATCTCCCACCATATTCCTCATTCCTAAACCCCATTGAGGAGTTGTTTTCAGCATGGCGGTGGAAGGTGTATAATTGCAAACCCCATGTACGTATGGCCCTTCCCCAGGCAATGGAGGAGGCCTGTGGTGACATTCCAGCATAGTCCTGTCAAGGGTGGATCTGTCATGCCAGAATATATTCCCCCCTCTGTCTGGCCAAGGAGAATACCGCCTGTGATGTTGATGTGAGGGGCCAAACAGGTGTTGTACCTTCCCTCCATCAGGGAATATGTCACTAATCCTTATGAGAGACTTCTTGGCAGAAGTCAGCAGCTGATTCGCCAGTTAAATAATTGGTGAAATTTTGCTTGATTATACATTGTTTATGGTTAATATCAGTAGTGGGTAGGTGATCAATGTATGCATGTATGTGTGTATGTGTGTATGTTTGGCGCGTTGGTAACACATTCACCTTTTGATTAGATGACCGGTATTTGAATTGTAGACAGCATCATGATTCATGAAATCTTATTCTAACCAACAATGGGGCTCAGTATAAATACATTGTGATTTAGTTTCGGTATCAGACTAACTTTTCTTATGATTTTGTTTGCAGAGCATACAGGCTGGCAGTTTATCGCCAGTTCACCCTATGGAATTGGACGAGGTGTACAGTGTTTCCTCCCTGTGTGTGTCGTCTCTCTTCCACAAGGCAGCATACCCAGAAGCAAAGGCATTTACATAGGGTTTGAGTTTGAATAAAACCAGTTAATTTGGTAAATCTAGCCTGCTGTAAGACATAGACCTACAGTAATGCCTGCGCCTTATGTAAAAATAGTCTTAGTTTACATATAACCTTTATTTAACTAGGAAAGTCAGTTAATAACAAATTGTTATTTACAATGACAGCCTACCCTGGACAAACCCAGATGGCACTGGGCCAAGTGTGCAGAACCCTATGGGACTCCCAATTACGGTTGGATATGAACCAGGGACTGTAGTGATGCCTCTTGCACTGAGATGCAGTGTATCGGGAGCACACTCGCCAATCACCTTAGTTAGCTTGTCCACTAATGTTATAACAACAGGTTCAAGAGTAACCAGAAACTTGCTTTGAAGATAAAACTACTTTCAACGCACACTAATCCCGTGTTCCTGTCGCTAGAGTAGTGACTTCAACTAGCTTTGGCTGCCATCTATTGGAAAGGAATGGTAACTACATTGGGAAGCTAGTTGGCAGAATCAAAGTAGGCTTTAATATGCCATTTAGCAGACGCCTTTATCCAAAGTGAACTAGGTACATGGTAGTGGTAGATCATAGAAACAGGATTACAAGTTTGATTTCATGAATGGTCAGTTGTTGCATCTATAGCTCTGTCTATGAATTTGAGATTGGTTATATTTCTCCAGCCCCATCACTCAGCTTTTTACCGAAAGAGGAGCAGGGAGATACTTTGTTATTTGTTTCTACTGCTGATTGCCACTTTAAGAAGTGAAGATGCAGATTAAATACACACCAAAATATGTTACAGATACTATCAAAAATATCCCATCACTCAAACAGTTAGTGAATACACAGCATCCAGCACAGCAAACAGTTAGTGAATACACAGCATCCAGCACAGCAAACAGTTAGTGAATACACAGCATCCAGCACAGCAAACAGTTAGTGAATACACAGCATCCAGCACAGCAAACAGTTAGTGAATACACAGCATCCAGCACAGCAAACAGTTAGTGAATACACAGCATCCAGCACAGCAAACAGTTAGTGAATACACAGCATCCAGCACAGCAAACAGTTAGTGAATACACAGCATCCAGCACAGCAAACAGTTAGTGAATACACAGCATCCAGCACAGCAAACAGTTAGTGAATACACAGCATCCAGCACAGCAAACAGTTAGTGAATACACAGCATCCAGCACAGCAAACAGTTAGTGAATACACAGCATCCAGCACAGCAAACAATCAATCACTCAAATGTATTTTACAAAAGCCCTTTTTACACCAACATAATAACCACAGTGGTTATAGAGGGTGCAACAGTACAACACTTCAGGTGCAAATGCCAGTTGGCTTTTTATAGCTGAGCATTCGTAGGTTGAGAGAGAGAGAGAGAGAGAGTCAAAACAGCAGGACCGGGACAAGGTAGCACATCTTTTGAAACTGGTAAAAAAAATCGGTGGATAAACAATTCCACTCCTATTCCCTTTATGGATGGGTGTATCTTTGAATTCGCAGTTGAATGACCTGCACCTTCTCCATTTTAGGAACACCACACTGTGGTGATAGTGATTAGTGATACAGCAAGTTATGGTCTTTACTGATCGCACTCTCGGTCAGCTCCATCTGTGGCGTATATGGGCAGGACTTTGTTGTATACTGATGGTACAGAGCGCAATCTAGCTGGGGCCCAAGTTCTTTAGTGATGGTCCCGGTGGACCTCTGCTCCACCGCAGCACAGGAACACTCTTGCACCAAGGGGTCAGTTTCATATCAGATGGATTATATTATTGTATTATTCACATGCTCCGAATACAACAGGTGTAGATCTTACAGTGAAATGCTTACTTACAAGCCCCTAACCAACAGTGCAGTTTAAAAAAAATGACGGATTAGAATAAGAGATAAAAAGTAATAAGTAATTAAAGAGCATCAGTAAAAATAACAATATACTGTATTTGGCTATAGTTATATTCAAGAATCACTGCATATACTTTAAATAAACAATAGTCTTAGAAACAACATGGATTTGCATGTACTTCCTCCACAATGACATTTTCTTCAGGGATGAAGATGTCATCCTGAAACCAAACAAACATTTTGTTAAGACAACTGAAACCAAATACATGAATTGCCATTAACATGTTATCAGACTTGTATGCTTTGTCAACACACACACACACACACACACACACACACACACACAGCAAATAAAGGGACATTTTTCAGGAAACATTAGCTATGTCAACTTGAGTTTAGCTAAATGAGGTGGAACCAGCAAAACATTATAAAAACAAGTCTGTCAACAATGTATTACAGTAACTTGACTAAGGTGGGAGCTAGCTACTGCAACCACCTAATAACAAAGGTACACAGAGAAAATATGTTGTAGTTTCAGTTGTTGCTTGCTAACGGTGTTACCCAAAACACTTCAGACATAATTAGCTAGTTACCTTCAACTAGAGTTGCAACAAAGTTGTCCAGTGTATAACGTTAGCCTATTCAACAAAAGTCATGACCGGTTAACGTTACCTCAGGCTCCATTGCATTGACTCGCGTTGCCTCCTCCGTTCAGTTGCTTTTGCTTGACTCCAAAGTCACCTATGATGATGATGGTAGGTCAGTAACCCCTATACCAAAACCCTCGGAATCTCAAATGGAGGCGCAACCAGAGTGCTTCAACGTAGCTCGAGCTGGGCCATCCTTTCTCTTCGGGACATGGAGCCACTTCTTCACAAGTTGTGGGTCCTTGGGCAGCCGATGGTAGTTTACTGTTGTGGATTAATGTCCCTGTAAAAAAAAAAGACTCAAACTGAGGGATTTGTTTTGAGCCAGTTCATACAGCCTGGTGCCATACATTTCATGTTTGAATTATTACTTGTTGTTGCCATCTTCGTTGTCCGCACCTAACCTCACTCTCTTCAATTTACTCTCCGCGCGAAAACTCAATACCACAGACAATTTGCTGATTCCTGCCAGTGATGCACTGGCATCAGTCGTTACTATGGCAATTTAAATGGCACTGACCATAGCTGAAATAAAAATATAGAGATGTTTTTATGTTTATTGTATTATTGGATTGAATACATCTCTTTGCCTAAATTTACTTCCTAAAGTGATTCCATTCCCCTTTAAACAACACTCCAGACTCTGCCAGACCCCTAGTGGAGTGATAAGTAACCCTTTCTTCTCACTGCTATATGCCAGGGAGATAGCCTCCACAATCCACAGTGGGAGAGACGCTGCTTAGAGAGCGCCCTGACACGAGCTGGATTACAAAACAGACAAAAAGCATAACCGGATATCCATAGCAAAAAAGAAGAAAGGCATAACCGGATATCCCAGGTCCATTCAACATACATACGTAATGTAAGCTCGCACCGGACACAGGGCATGTAACATCTGTTGCTCTTCAGAAGCAATGAGTAGGTGAAAAGGGAAATAGCAAAAAAGCTAAGGGAAAAAAACAGTATAGATTAGCATACATTTCAAGCTGGTTCATGCTGGTCTATGTTGGTCAGTGCCAGTTGGATGCTGGTCAAGCTGGTCTGACCAGTATGGTCTAGCTGGTAATGCTGGCAGACCAAGCTGGTCTTTGTTGTAAAAACAAATTGTGCCAACCGTTAGTGGAAGTGTTGTACCAGTTGATGTGGTTTTATCATTATGTTGATGTAGATTGAGCACCTTGTTTGTCCACTCCCAGTTATACAGTCTTTGTAAGAGGTTGTGACAATCAAGAGCTTCACTGTTAAGATAACTGTACATTTTCCTGTGACTTAATGGCAGTTGATCACCAGGAATTGCTTGTTATTATAAAATTCACAGGAACTTACTGTGGCTGATCTTTGTCATGCTCACCTGATGGTGTGGTAGGAAGGTTAGTTTGCTGCCAACCTAGAGGTTGATGACAAGTGAGGCTGGGTCCCAAGTGTAGTCACCACAAATAATGCATAATAGTTGTCACCTAATGTTATAAGCTTTATTTTAACCAGAAAAGTTCATTGAAGATACTGAGCTACTGGCAGTGAGTTGCAAGTATGCTACTGTGCATTTTACAACAACTTACTAACAGTTAGGTTGCCAGTTATGCTGTTGGCAGTCAGTTGCCAGTGAGTTAGTAGCAGGTACTGGCTATTAAGTTACTGTTAATTTTACAATAACATACTGACAACTGGTGGCCAATTCAGTAACACAGAATTCACAACTTCCAGGAAACTAACTTCCATTGAGTTACTGTGAAATGCACAGTAACATCTCAACAGTTCTGCTCATTAACGTCAAATTCACTTACGAATGTAAAACTTACCATATTAAAACAGTTGCTCAAACTTTGATAACATCAACCACTTAAACTGGTACAACACCTCCACTGACGCTTGGCACAAATACACATGTATTAGACCATGCCTCCAAATATGCTACTGAACCCTACCGGTACATTGCCCCCACCTACATTTCAAAGCGCAGTGATGATTGTACATTACATGCAAAATATTGGATAGAAAAATGTACCATTATAATAGTCTATCCGTACATGCACCCTGGAGGACCTGACCAGTACCATGTGACTTCCTACTGTATGTGTACCTCTGAAGATACATTATGTGTTTATTTGACCTTTTTTTCCAAGGAACAACATTGTACCCTAACCGTACCCTAATTTTGAGCATGTGGATATATGTTCTTGGTAATAATGACGTACCTGATGGCACTGCGGAAACATTAATGCACTTCTGCCTAAAAACGTACAAGTTCAAATCCCCAAAGCATTTTGCTCACTTTACATCAAGTGTCCCTGAGCACTGCATTTATACGTTGGTGTTGTCTGGTAATCAGACAATTATTGACTTGATTTAGAAAAGTGCAGAACTGTATTCTTGCCATTAAATTGTGGCCAATCTCTGTCATGCCCACAGACCTGGTAGTGTAGTAGGAAATGCAGGTCATTCGCAACCAAGCGGAGTTCAAATCAAAGTTAAGTCAAATTTATACAGTCTCCTGAGGGGGGAGACTGAAAAGAGGGGGGAGACTGCCCTCTTCAAGAAAGTTTTGGTGTGTTTGGACCATAATAGTTCGTTGGTGATGTGGATACCAAGGAACATGAAGCTCTCAACCTGCACCACTACAGCTCCATCGATGAGTATGGGGCTGTGCTCGGTCATTCTTTTCCTGTAGTCAACAATCAACTCCTTTGTCTTGATCACGTTGAGGGAGAGGTTTTTATCCTGGCACCACACTGCCAGGTCTCTGACCTCCTCCCTATAGGCTGGCTCCGCTCCGAGACAGGATTGTGTCGAGGCACAGGTCTGAGGAAGCGTACCAAAGCATTTCTGCAGCATTGAAGGTCCCCAAGAACAAAGTGGCCTCCATCATTCTTAAATGGAAAAAGTTTGGAGCCACCAATAATCATCCTTTGAGCTGGCCGCCCAGCCAAACTGAGCAATCATGGGAGAAGGACCTTGGTCAATGAGGTGACCAAGAACCTGATGGTTACTCTGACAGAGTTCCTCTGTGGAGATGGGAGAACTTTCCAGAAGGACAACCATCTCTGCAGCACTCCACCAATCAGGCCAATATGGTAGAGTGTCCAGACAGAAGCCACTCCTCAGTAAAATACACATGACAGCCCACTTGGAGTTTGTTAAAAGGCACCTAAAGGACTCTCAGGCCATGAGAAAAAATATTCTCTGGTCTGATGAAACCAAGATTGAACTCTTTGGCCTGAATGCCAAGCGTCACATCTGGAGGAAACCTGGCACCATCCCTACAGTGAAGCATGGTGGTGGCAGCATCATGCTTTGGGATGTTTATCAGCGGCAGGGACTGGGAGACTAGTCAGGATCGAGGGAAAGTTGAACGGAGCAAAGTACAGAGAGGTCCTTGATGAAAACCTGCTCCAGAGCACTCAGGACTTCAGACTGGGGCAAAGGTTTATCTTCCGATAGGACAACGACCCTAAGCACTCAGCCAAGACAGTGCAGGAGTGGCTTCGGGACAAGTCTCTGAATATCCTTGAGTGGCCCAGCCTGAGCCCGGCCTTGAACCTGATCGAACATCTCTGGAGAGATCTGAATAAAAGCTGTGCAGTGTTTGAAAGGATCTTCAGAGAAGTATGGGAGAAACTCCCCAAATGCAGGTGTGCCGAGCTTGTAGTGTCATACCCAAGAAGATTTGAGGCTGTAAACGCTGCCAAAGGTGCTTCAACTAAGTACTGAGTAAAGGGTCTGAATACTTATGTAAATATAACATAACAAAATGTGGAAAAAGTCAAGGGGTATGAATACTTTCCGAAGGCACTGCATATTAAAAACTGCAAGCATTTCTCTCCACCCTATGGCAAAATGTGTTGTAGAATTGTAGGAAATATACTGTAAAACAGCTAATTTTCCTCTCTGCCGACAGCAAAATGAGAAGAATGGCATGAAATGTATTATAAAATTGCTGAATCTTCTCTCCGCCCCATTTCAAAATGTACAGAATCGCAGTAAACTTGTTTTAAAATAGCAACATGTTCTCTACAACCCAAGGCAAAATGTGTAGAATTGCATAGAATAAAAGAAAATTGAATTATCTCCGCTGTCAAGAAGGGAGCCACTAAAATATTTTCCTCGCAATGTGTGTGTGTGTGTGTGTGTGTGTGTGTGTGTGTGTGGGGGGGGGTATGGATGTGTATACGCAGACCCGCGAGCATCTGCGGACCCTCATAATGAGTTCCGATGTTTTGTGGCGCCCACCCCCATCAAAGTTGCCTGTACTGCACTAGAGGTTATATGTTATTAGATGAGTCTAATAAGGGTTAAGAGTTATAATGTGCATCATTCATCACCATTGATCCATCCTAATCAAGACTCAATCATGTGTTCTGTGGTCCTTAACGCCCTGCTGACCCCTACACAGAGCAGGGCTTGTTAGAGTAAAGATCAGGCCGCACATTCAGTGCCCTGCGGGTCACAGGTCATAGCCAGAGAATTAGAACTAATTTAATGGAATCAGCTCTAACATCCATGTACCCAATATTGTGTTGCAATAAAGGCCTGTTTAGTGTTATGGTTGTTTCGAATTAATGTCTATTCTATGATGAGTAATTATACGCTTAGGGAACGTGGGTGCCAATAAGTACATTGTTTTTTCCAATACAAGTGCAAGACAAAATAGGCCTACATAAATAATCTGTGGAATTCACAGACTGTATATTTTAAGCTGGGGTGTCTATACACCACTATGACCCGTCACTGTAGTAGCACTTTGCTTGATGCATAGTGAGGACACTGACTAGATGAAGGGAACCCTTCACAGGTCAGTGCCAGTACCTTATTCAATATGCAGGGATACTGGAGTGGTTGAAAATACAGGTCAGTACCAGTACCTTATTCAATATGCAGGGGTACTGGAGTGGTAGTATATACAGGTCAGTACCAGTACCTTATTCAATATGCAGGGGTACTGGAGTGGTAGTATATACAGGTCAGTACCAGTACCTTATTCAATATGCAGGGGTACTGGAATGGTAGTATATACAGGTCAGTACCAGTACCTTATTCAATATGCAGGGGTACTGGAGGGGTTGTATATACAGGACAGTGTCAGTACCTTATTCAATGTGCAGGGGTACTGGAGTGGTAGTATATACAGGTCAGTACCAGTACCTTATTCAATATGCAGGGGTACTGGAGTGGTAGTATATACAGGTCAGTGCCAGTACCTTATTCAATGTGCAGGGGTACTGGAGTGGTTGTATATACAGGTCAGTGCCAGTACCTTCTACGCGGAGTGCCTGGACACAGCCCTTAGCTGTGGTATATTTGCCATATACCCCAACCCCCTAAGATGCCTTATTGCTGTTATAAAATGTTTACCAACGTAATTAGAACAGTAAAAATAAATGCTTTGTGATACCCTTGGTATACGGTCTGATATACCACGGATGTCAGCCAATCAACATTCAGGGCTCGAACCACCCAGGTTATAATAAATAGATAAATACTAAGGGTAATGGCAATGTGTGTGTGTGCGTGCGTGCGTCTGCATCTGTATGTGTGTGTGTGTGTATGTTTGTGTGTTGTTATGTGGTGACCTACATGTAGCAGCAGTGGTTTGTAGTTACTCTGTTTCTTCGACAGAGTGGTGTGAATGTTACAGAGACACATTAAGCCTAGCAGAAATGCAGGACACACATACACACAGTCAGCGGCACTAGCAGGCAACTCTTCTTGGAGTAATAGCCAACAATGATCTCTCCAGCCGCCAGCACCCCTCCCTCTCACCCCAGGAGTGAGCCCTTCACCTAGTCAGTGTCCTCACTATGCATCAAGCAAAGTGCTACTACAGAGACGGGTCATAGTCCGGGGCCCGCAACGAGGGTGCCCAGTCCGGGGGCGGCGGTGAGGTTCCCCACATCAGAGGCGTCACCAAAGCGGGGTGAGCCAGAGGTGGAGCAGGGACTGGGCACCCTCGTCACTGGGGGCCCCGGGATGGGCACCCTCGTCGCTGGGGGCCCCGGGATGAGTACCCTTGTCGCTGCTGGCCCTGGGCTGGGACCCTCGTCGCTGGGGGCCCCGGGATGAGTACCCTCGTCGCTGCGGGCCCCGGGATGGGACCCTCATCGCTGGGGGCCCCGGGATGGGCACCCTTGTCGCTGGGGGCCCCGGGCTGGGCACCCTCGTCTCTGGGGGCCCCGGGCTGGAGGCCGTCTCTGGAGTCTCCTGACTGGACAGCTGTCCCTGATTTGAGAACCATACCCGGCTAAAACATAGAAATACAAAATCATAGATAACAAAACATAGAATTTCCACCCCAAATCACACCCGGTAATGTACTGTGTGTCATTAAGCAGTGCTTGTTTTGATACCGTATTTATATTACAGTAGGTGTACTGTAATATGAAATACAGAACTTTACTTGCCACTGAGCTGATTGTAAGCTACTGTCAAATTCACAGTAACCCCTTTATGGTGCTGAACTAGTATGGAGAAGAAAACAATAACTATGTACACATTGGCATCCATTGTTACCCAACCATATAATTACTAATCATAGAACAGACATTCTCATTCAAAACAACCATAACACTAAATATACTTTTATTGGGCAAATGAATGTTAGAGCTGATTCCATTCTAGAAGTTCTAATTCTCTGGCTATGACCTGTGACCCGCAGGGCGCTGACCGTAAGGCCTGATCGTTACTCTAATTAGCCCTGCTCTGTGTAGGGGTCAGCAGGTCATTAAGGACCAGAGAACACATGATTGATTATTGACTAGGATGGATTAATGGTGATAAAAGATGCACATTATAGGTATTAACTCGTATTAGACTAATCTGATACCACACTACCTCTAGTGCATTGGTAGCAGCAGTATCTATCATCGAGTCACTAGCTCTGTCAGATCTCTCATTGTCTGAAGCAACAGCCAGCCTTGAGTTGAACAGATCTGCTGCAAAGGGAAGGGATCACTGCCGCTACCAAGCTTTCCAACCAAGGTGCATGAATTGAGAAGTAAACTGAAGGAGGAAATTGAGTAACACTTGGAAGACAATGTAATAAAAATGTAAAAAAGCTAATTTATTGCTAATAGTAGAACTATTGCCTTCATCATGTTGTTTATTAGATCTATTCAATAAATACTAGACCCTCACTTGGTTGTCCAAAGTCTAAACAGAACACATATTTTAACAGACACACCTGGACATGATCCGAAACAACACAATGATCTTTGCAGCAGAGGGAGCACCCCCCCCTATCCACATCGACGGGACCGCACTGGAGAAGGAGGAAGGCTTCAAGTTCCTCGGCGTACACATCACTGACAAACTGAAATGGTCCACCCACACAGATAGTGTGGTGAAGATGGAGGCTGAAGAAATTTTGCTTGGCACCTAAAATCCTCACAAACCTTTACAGATGCTCAATTGAGAGCATCCTGTCGGGCTGGTACGGCAATTGCACTGCCTGCAACCGCAGGGCTCTCCAGAGGGTGGTGCGGTCTGCACAATTCATCACCAAATTACCTGCCCTACAGGACGCCTAGAGCACCCGATGTCACAGGAAGGCCAAACAGATCATCAAGGACAACAACCACCCGAGCCACTCCCTGTTCACCCTGCTATCATCCAGAAGGCGTGGTCAGTACTTGTGCATCAAAGCTGGGACAGAGAGACTGAAAAACAGATTCTATCTCAAGGCCATCAGACTGTTAAATCACTAGCACATTAGAGGCTGCTGCCTATATACATGGACTTGAAATCACTGGCCACTTTAATAAATGGAAGACTAGTAACTTTAACTCCATTCCACTCTGACATTGCTTGTCCATAAATGTATATATTCTTAATTCCATTCCTTTACTTACATTTTTGTGTATTGGGTATATGTTGTGAAATTGTTAGCTATTATTTGTTAGATAGTACTGCACTGTTGGAGCTACACACGCAATAACATCTGCTAAACACGTGTATGTGACCAATAACGTTTTATTTGATACACTACTACATTTCTGGCAGATTTTTGCAATCGCAACATGGTTAGGACACAATATTCTGACTTGAGATCCATGCACTTAACCCACATTTCCTCCCATTCCTCCTCCCAAGTCTCCCATTGACATCGATGAATGATTTACCTGAATGACTGAGATCAGTGCAATTATCTCGATTCTGAATAGAGCTGTTAGGGACAGAACAGGACAGGATGGTCTGGAATGTACAAAAAATTAGTAACACCTGCTTTTTCTATGAGCTAGACTAACCAGGCGAATCCAGGTGAAAGGT
This sequence comes from Oncorhynchus kisutch, assembly GCF_002021735.2. Classification (NCBI taxonomy): domain Eukaryota; kingdom Metazoa; phylum Chordata; class Actinopteri; order Salmoniformes; family Salmonidae; genus Oncorhynchus; species Oncorhynchus kisutch. Next base: position 32,226,380 of record NC_034177.2, on the reverse strand, counting down.
ATGATCCCTTATTGTAGTTTATGGGGAGGAGACAGGTTAAAGATGGATTTTTAAGCATTGAGACAATTGAGGCACGGATTGTGTACATGTGCCATCAGAGAGTGAATGGGCAAGACAAAATATGTAAGTTCCTTTGAACAGGGTATGGCAGTAGGTGCCAGGTGCGCCCATTTGAGTGTGTCAAGAACTGCAACGCTGCTGGTTGTTTTACGCTCAACAGTTTCCTGTGTGTATCAAGAATGGTCCACCACCCAAAGAACGTCCAGCCAACTTGACACAACCGTGGGAAGCATTGGAGTCAATATGGGCCAGCATCTCTGTGGAACGCCTTTGACATCTTGTCGAGTCCATGCCCCGACAAATTGAAGCTGTTTTGAGTGCAAAGAGGGGGTGTAACTCAATAGTTTGGAGTCACTTGGAAATGTCCTTTTTGAAAGAAAAGCAGTTTGCACTGTTCTGTTAAGGGAGTAGTATACAGAGTTGTACCAGATCTTTAGTTTCTTGGCAATCATTTCTCAGAACAATAATAGACTGACGAGTTTCAGAAGAAAATACTTTGTTTCTGGCCATTTTGAGCCTGTAATCGAACCTACAAATGCTGATGGTCCAGATACTCAACTAGTCTAAAGAAGGCCAGTTTTATTGCTTCTTTAATTAGGACAACAGTTTTCAGCTGTGCTAACATAATTGCAAAAGGGTTTTCTAATGATGTACACTGTATATATACTAGGAGTATATACATAATATACTCCTAGTACTTTTAGTAGTCTTTAGACCAGGGTTTTGTTGAATCATCTTAGGCCTGTGTGTAGGGTGCTGGTGTGTGTTTAGTTGTACCTCTCTATTTACGGAACAACAATTCTTCCTACCCTAAAACACACTCTGTAAATAACAAATGAACTGTCCATCTTACCCAACACATAGGTAGGAGTGTGAGGAGTGTTTCTGGAAAACCAAACTTACACACATGCTTACCCACGCACACATACACACGCGCACACAAGCAGGCACGGCATCTTAATGTTTTCTGTGAAAAGTCCTGCATGGTGTGCACCGTTTATGTATACGCTTCATAGAGAGATGGAGTCAAGTATAGAGAGATCCACACAGAAAGTAAGGGAAACAGAAAAAGGCTCTGCTCGTGTGTGACCCTGTAATGAGAGGTCTGTAGCTCTCTCACACCAATGGTTGGAGCTTTTGGACAGACAAGAGATACAGATAAACACACACACAGTGTAGAGGGGTGATTACTGTGGTCCATCGATCCTGCATGTCCTCTCTCTGCAGGGTGCGTGTCATTATCAACAACCCTGCCTGTTGGAGAGGGATGGGAGAGAAACTGGTTCCACATTTTGTTAGGTTCTGTGCAAGTGCAGTGTGAAGCTGATTATAAACGAAAAAAAATTTTTTTAGTTGCGCTCGTGTCTCTTGGTGTCCCCTGCGCTGTGCTGAGCTTAAGTGTTTTATGCATTGCAAGTACTGTAGGTGTGAGCAGAGCACACATTTGACAAGAATGGAATATCTATTGTCTCTTGTGTGTGTAACATAGTCACAGCTTAAGGAGGAAAGGTTAGAGGGGATAGATAGGAGAGAGAGGGTGAGCAGGAGGAGAGAGAAAGAGCGTAGAGATAGAGAAAGGGGAGGAGAGTGAAAGATGATGTAGCAGGTGACCTTTGGGCTGTAAGTTCAGGTCATGATTAGTCTCTCGGTCACACGCTAACAGGCTACATCAGGGTAGAGATCTGTTACTCTCTGTCTTTACCGTTCATTCATTTTCCTTTTGTCTCTTTTTCTCCTTGTCCAATTTGTGAAACATGTGACCAAGACTAACTGGATGGTGTGGGCGTGGGCGTCGGCATGTGCGTGTCCTTAAACGTTGTTTGTTTGCTGACCCATTCTCTATCTCTACCTCTCTCTAGGTTTCTCTGGTGATGTAGCTATGTACCATGACCCAGAAGCTCTTTGTCTTGTCTGGTTCTTGTCAGGTAAGATACTGCACGATTTAGGGGGAATGTTATGGTGTGGTTTTCAGACACCATAACCTACATTCTCAATGGAACACATTACAGCACGACATTATTTATCAGATACATGTCATAATAAGCCAACCAAGAGCTGGCTAGTGTAAGAATGCGGTGTGTGTGATGTGTGTATGTGCGTAATGTGTGTATGCGTGTGATGTGTGTATTTTTTTATGTGCGTGTAGTATAGGAATGTTTTAAGATATTATTATTTGACTCATCAGTTGAACATTAATTTTATGAGCTGCCAATTAGATTACAGCATGCTGTTAAAGAAAGGCCCTGGGTGAACGGCTGCTAGTCTCCAACGCTATCTGCACCGAAAACACATACGTACACGAAAAAGACCACAATGGGCGATATCTGTTCTCCATGTGGTCTTTCTCTCCAGAGACTGAGAGTCACACTGGACAGCAGATGGAAAAGAAGAGATAGAAGAGAGAGAAGAAAGGAAAGAGGCAGCAGAGTAGGAAAGGAAAAAAGATGAGGTAGGAGAGGAGTGATAGAGGAGACAAAAGAAAACATGGTGCTCATCAAAACGCTGGTCAACCAAGTTGTGGTGCAGGGCTGTGACATAAAGAGAGAGATAAAGAGAGAGAGAGGGGGAGAAAAGGAGAGAGAGTGGGAAAGAGGGAGGAGGAAATAGGGAGAGGGAGAGAGAGAGAGAGAGAGAGAGGAAGAGAGAGAGAGAGAGAGGAAGAGAGAGAGAGAGGAAGAGAGAGAGAAAGAGAGAGAGAGAGAGAGAGAGAAAGAAGAGAAGGGGTGGTGAGTTCTCTCTCAGGACAGTATGTTCATGTTATTTAGATAAGATTTCTCTTCTGTAGAGTGGGAAGTTTATAGGAGTTAACAGTCTATAGGGGGGTTGGGTGGGAGACTGATCGTAAAGTTAACTCAGGGCACATTTTCGCCCCTGCAAGAATAATCCTGTTAATTTTCACTGCTCTTGAATCACACACACACGAACACACACACACTTTTCCTTGTCGCGTGATGTCATCTTGGAAGAGATCGCTTGAATCTTTCACAAGTACAGAACCTAGTGGGGGATAAACTCCTAATTAGCTGCAGACAACCTACAGTAATGAACCTACTGTTTGGGACTACCTACAGTATACTATGGAAGGAGTACATTGTGTTAAACATAGCAGAGTTAGTAACAGACTAGAGTGTATACTCAGCAACAGCCTATTGGAGTATCTGAGCTCAGAGCTGACTGCATCTCAGAGAATCTTTCATCCGCCTACATGCTGACACACATACATACTGTCGTGTCTTTGGCTATACCGGATTAAGTGATATGACATGCTATTCTATAAAATACCTAAATAATCACACAGAATTACATCTATACAGAATGGATCATACATTGATTACAAATGATGTCATAAAGAAAACTTCCCTGGTGGACAGAGCCGACATGACGCCTGGTTACACAAAGGAAAGGGGGTTGGGTTTGAATGAAAGAGCGGGAAGACTGAGGAACAAAGGGAGAAACTATGTCTCTATCGGGCCGTAGGTAGCTATGCTATCATAAATACAGTATCTTATGCATTCTAAATTACCGCCCATTTGAAAAAGGAGAATGCAATACATATTTACTCTGAACTGCGCTTCGGTAGATTGTTCGTAGATGGGAGACCGGGTGGTCCAGCATGGATCTCTGGTCCTCTGAAGAATGTCTCTGATGGTAAACTTGATACGTTGAAGTATCGCTGTGTGTGTTAGACTGGATACGTCCTCCATCCTTTCCTAGCCCACGTTTACAGTTGCTGCGCTAACGCAACGGCTAGGAGTTATCACTTCTTTAGTGAATAAGAGTTCAAAGTTCATACCAACTTGCCATGCTTTAAGCTCATGCTATATTCTGGCTGGTAAAGTTGAAATTCATCCTTCTGGCGTGTAGGTCGTCACCTTCACATTGAAATTCAATGCTAATTTCGTCAGGTTCTTGCTGAGGTTGGCTTAGTTCTGTAGGTGGTCTTTGTCCTTTCAACGTGGGGACTGCCAGTCCACACGTCCTTGCAACAGGAAGTTACATTTTCGTAAAGGAGCTTATATAGGATTGGGAGAGAGGGCCGTGTCTCATAGTTTACAACCACTGTCTGTTCACATGGGCGGGGTCACCGAGTTGGCAGAGTTTACAACCACTGTCTGTTCACATGGGCGGGGCCACTGAGTTGGCAGAGTTTACAACCACTGTCTGTTCACATGGGCAGGGCCACTGAGTTGGCAGAGTTTACAACCACTGTCTGTTCACATGGGCGGGGCCACTGAGTTGGCAGAGTTTACAACCACTGTCTGTTCACATGGGCGGGGTCACTGAGTTGGCAGAGTTTACTCTATGACAAACCGTTCTCTCATTAAGAAGCTAAATTACATTTAATATTACACAAATAGTTTCATATTTAAACATTTAAATTGCACTACACTTCTATGTGAATCTGATAACTATAATGTGTAGACCTTTCAAGATACAGTTTATGTCGTCCTATCATCAGTAAAGTCTCAGACGTCAACTGAACTGAACTGATTAAGTCCCAAAGCATATTTTCAACTGGTTGGATTACCGACATATGGTTCCATTTCCCATCATTTGATGTCACCAGCCTCTCTCTCAATGTTAACAAAGGGATTTTCAATAGTCACATCAGTAGAGTAGAGAGAGAAAAAAGGGGAAAGGTATTTATGGTGGTCATAAACCTCCCTCTCAGGCCAACGTCATGACAACACACACACACACACACACACACACACACACACACACACACACACACACACACACACACACACACACACACACACACACACACACACACACACACACACTGATAGGACAGAAGAAAGCACTCAGATACATACATAGTGAACCTCTCTCCCTATCTCTATCCCTCTCTCTCTCTCTCTCTGTTGTGTTGTTGGAACGTATGTGTTGTAAGGCATTATTTCATGGGGTTCAGGGGAATAGAATTAGATTGTTGGTTGTGAAGAGACAGTGGTATTATTTCTGCTGGGTAGATAGGCATGTTCTGGGCTTAGGGAAACAGAAAGGGAGCTTTAGCATCAGTTTGGGCACTCACACAGACACACACACACACACACACAGTCTCACAAAAAAATGTGCTGTGTCTGTGTCAGTGGAGGCAGGTATGTGGGAGCACACACAAACAGTCAGAGTGTAAGGCATGGGCGAGTGAGGAATCATTGAAACAGAGTTCAGATTCAAGAAGAGTTCCAGAGCAGTGGCATCTGAACCCTGGGCTTCTATATCAGCTATCTGAACAGACTTATCCTAAAACAGCCACAGGCACAAACACCTATGCACATACACCTACACAAATACACCTACACATATACACATACACCTGAACACATGCACCTATACACATACACCTACACACATACACATAAACACATACACCTACACACATACACCTACACACATACCTACACACCTACACACATACACATATACACATACACCTAAACACATACACCTACACACATACACATATACACATACACCTAAACACATACACCTACACACATACACATAAACACATACACCTACACACATACCTACACACCTACACACATACACAAACACATACACATATACACATACACCTAAACACATACACCTACACACATACACCTACACACATGCACGCACACGCAGGCACACACAGCATTGCGCAGGGAGAAGAGTAATAGAGTTTGCTGCAGTAGAGAGAGATTTGGGAAAGAAGCTGAGAGAGGGGGGAGACAGAAAGAGGATGAGAGAGGGAGAGAGCGAGAGAGAGAGAGCAAGAGAGAGAGAGGCATTCTCCAAACCGTCTCCTATCCTTTTAGTCATGGTCTGACTGGCTGTGAAGTAGACATTACTGTCAGCTCTTGTTAACAATACCCCAAAAGTCTCCCATAACTCTCAGAAAACTCGAACATAACTCTAACATATTTGATGTCAGCACAAAACATGGAGTTTGTCACTTGTACAGTAGATACATAGAGCTGCTATGAGATGAGTTGTTTAGCCTTATCTCTTGTTGTTCTGCACCCCCCCCCTCCTCTTTCTCTCTCCTCTCCTCTCCTCTCCTCTAGAAGGTCTGATGTCTAGACCGTGTGCTCCTTCATGTGTGGTCCAGTTGAACTCTCCTTGACCATTCGATGGACCACAAACAGACCAGCAGCTACTGTGACCGCACTACTTCACCTTGACTCTTCACCCCTTTACCTTTGAACCCTCACCCCTGACCCATACTCTTGACCTCTAACCCCTCACTCCATATCCTTAACCTTACTCCTCTCCTCTCCTCTCCTCTCCTCTCCTCTCCTCTCCTCTCCTCTCCTCTCCTCTCCTCTCCTCTCCTCTCCTCTCCTCTCCTCTCCTCTCCTCTCCTCTCCTCTCCTCTCCTCTCCTCTCCTCTCCTCTCCTCTCCTCTCCTCTCCTCTCCTCTCCTCTCCTCTGCACTCCACTCCACTCCACTCCACTCCACTCCACTATGTTATCCCGCATCTCTACAGTCCTCCTAGCTGTGTTGTGTCGGTGTGTGCTAGTGTCTCTGGGGGTGGACCCCCCTCACCCCCGTCGAGAGATCCGGATCGAGGGAGACCTGGTCTTGGGGGGGCTGTTCCCAGTCCATGAGAAGGGGGGAGGGATAGAGGAGTGTGGGAGGGTGAACGAGGACAGAGGGATCCAGAGGTTGGAGGCCATGCTGTTTGCTATAGACAGGATCAACTCTGATCCTACTCTACTGCCTGGAGTCAGTCTGGGAGTTCACATACTGGACACCTGTTCTAGAGATACATACGCACTGGAACAGGTTGGTGAGCACTCACACACATACACACATACACACTCACACACATACACACAGAAGCACACACACATTTGATTTCTTCCTGCTTTTTAAGCTTTTGCTGTAGAAAAATTATACAAATGACATAATAAGCTTGCCCTTTAAATAAATATCAAGGTAAGCCTAATTGTAGCTCATAGAAAACACTGTCAATATTACATTTACAGTCTTTAAATAAGTGTTTATTGAGTATGTGTGTGTGTGCTTCCCAGGCGCTGGAGTTTGTGCGTGCATCTCTGACCAAGGTGGACGATACAGAGTTTATCTGTCCTGATGGATCCTACGCTCTACAGGAAGACATTCCCCTGGCCATTGCTGGAGTTATAGGAGGATCCTATAGCAGTGTGTCTATACAGGTAACACACACACAGAAACACACACACACACACAAACACACACACACACACAAATACATTCACACAGCTCCAGTGGTATGGTATTGTGACAGAGTAAGGTGATTTGCATAATTTAGCATAACATCTCCTCCTCTTCTTCTGTGACTGCACAAAGCATCCTCCCCTCTCCCCCTCTCCTCCCCTCCCCCCACTCTCCTCCCCCCTCCTCTTCTCCCCTCCCCCCACTCTCCTCCCTTCCCCCACTCTCCTCTCCTCTACCCCATCTCCTCTCCTCCCTCTCCTTTCCTCTACCCCCTCTCCTCTCCTCCCTCTCCTTTCCTCTACCCCCTCTCCTCTCCCCCTCTCCTCCCCTTCCCTCTCCTCTCCACAGGGCTCCTCTACTCTATCAGACCCAAATCCCTCATCTCTACAACTCTGTCTCTGTTTTTCTCAGTCTCTCTTTTTTTAGTCAATCTCTCTCTCTCTTTCTCTTCCTCTCCACCTCTCTCTTTGTATTAAAAGCTGTCACTCCCTCACTCTGAGGGGAGAGCCCAGTGTATTCTGACCTCAGTCCACTCTCCTCCTCTCTCTGATAGGCATTGTTATCCCTCATCACTTGTTTTTCACCACATACAATTACTCTTTGTTTTCTCCGGGTTGACAGTCTTTGTTGTTGTTTGGCCTGTGTACCCACAGGGCAGTCAGTGTGTGTGTGTGTGCGTGTGTGCGTGTGTGTGTGTGCGTGTGTGTGTGTGTGTGTGTGTGTGTGTGTGTGTGTGTGTGTGTGTGTGTGTGTGTGTGTGTGTGTGTGTGTGTGTGTGTGTGTGTGTAAAATCTTAATCAGGAGAACGTGACCAGAAAAAAAGTGAATATCATATGGAGCCTAGACCCCTTATGTCCATCACTAATGGATGAGTCCGCAGTTTATTGACTGTGTATAAACTTGCACAACTGTGTGTGTGGATTTGCATCTGTGTGTGTCTGTTTCTCATGTCTGTTTGCCTCTCTCTCCCAGGTGGCCAACCTGCTGCGCCTCTTTCAGATCCCTCAGATCAGCTATGCCTCCACTAGCGCCAAGCTCAGCGACAAGACACGCTATGACTACTTTGCCCGCACGGTGCCCCCTGACTTCTACCAGGCCAAGGCCATGGCAGAGATCTTGCGGCTGTTCAACTGGACCTACGTGTCCACGGTGGCATCAGAGGGAGACTACGGAGAGACGGGCATTGAGGCCTTTGAACAGGAAGCCCGTATGAGGAACATCTGCATCGCTACCTCTGAGAAGGTAGGGAGAGATAGAAGTGGAAATAAGGGAGATAATATAGGGAGATTGACAGTGAAGGAGATAAGGTTATCAGGAGATTATATAGGGAGATTGACAGTGAAGGAAATAAGGTTATCAGGAGATTATATAGGGAGATTGACAGTGAAGGAGATAGGCGCAGACCTATGTTAGAATATAGAAGAGCAAGCATAGAAGAGATGAGAGGTTGATCAGACAGAAACAACAGGAGAAGGAGATGGGTTTAGGGTTAATCCTACACCGTGCTACTATGTATTTTAGCCTGCTATTCTATGTACAGATGCAGGTCTTATTTTGAGCCAGTTTGCAACAGCAGGAAAATAATCCTGCAGCAACAGAAAATGTAAATTATTATAATTAATGGACAATTTTGAAGGGGTTGATACATTTTTCATAAGGAAAAATCAAGTCTTAAATTTCAAAGTGGAAATTACAAACTGCAATACAGGTTTAACGTTTCCTGCAGTGGAGGATAGTTCTCCTGCAACAGGGTGATCAAATAAAGATCCTACATCTGTAGTAGACCTCTTTCAGATGTGTGTTTACTCCCTCTGTGTCCAGTGTAAATAACTGAAGGATGTTCCTTCTCATGTCCAGGTGGGCCGCTCTAACGCTAAGAAGTCCTATGAGGCAGTGATCAGGCAGCTCCTCCAGAAGCCCAACGCCCGCGTAGCTGTCCTCTTCCTGCGCAGCGATGACGCTCGGGAACTGCTCTCTGCCGCCGCACGACTCAACACCACCTTCATCTGGGTGGCCAGTGACGGCTGGGGGGCACAGGAGAGCATTGTCAAGGGCAATGAGGCCACAGCCAACGGGGCCATCACCCTGGAGCTGGCGGCCAATCCCGTGCCGGCATTCAACCGCTACTTCCTGTCTCTGGATCCAATCAACAACCACCGCAACCCCTGGTACCGAGAATTCTGGGAGCAGAAGTTCCAGTGCTCGCTTGGAGGAGGGGGTGGAGGAGTAGGAGCTGGGGCAGGGGCAGGAGCAGTAGGGTCAGGGGGAACTGTGTCTCTCTCTCTCCCTCCCTGTGAGAAGGGTGTGTTGGTGGATGATAGTAACTTTGAGCCGGAGTCCAAGATCATGTTTGTGGTGAATGCGGTATATGCTGTGGCCCACGCCCTCGATAAGATGCAGAGAACACTGTGTTCCAACACCAGCAAGCTCTGTGACAGCATGAAGGCTCTGGATGGACGCAAGCTCTACAGAGACTACCTTCTCAACATCAGCTTCACAGGTCAGTACTGTAGGCTACCTCCTCAACATCAGTTTCACAGGTCAGTACTGTAGACTACCTCCTCAACATCAGCTTCACAGGTCAGTACTGTAGGCTACCTCCTCAACATCAGTTTCACAGGTCAGTACTGTAGACTACCTCCTCAACATCAGCTTCACAGGTCAGTACTGTAGGCTACCTACTCAACATCAGCTTCAGAGGTCAGTACTGTAGGCTACCTTGTGATCATCAGTTTCACAGGTCAGTACTGTAGACTACCTTGTGATCATCAATTTCACAGGTCAATACTGTAGGCTACCTTGTGATCATCAGTTTCACAGGTCAGTAATGTAGACTACCTCCTCTACATCAGTTTCACTGGTCAGTACTGTAGACTACCTCCTCTACATCAGTTTCACTGGTCAGTACTGTAGACTACCTCCTCTACATCAGTTTCACTGGTCAGTACTGTAGACTACCTCCTCTACATCAGTTTCACTGGTCAGTACTGTAGACTACCTTGTGATCATCAGCTTCACTGGTCAGTACTGTAGGCTACTTACTCAACATCAGCTTCAGAGGTCAGTACTGTAGGCTACCTTGTGATCATCAGTTTCACAGGTCAGTACTGTAGACTACCTTGTGATCATCAATTTCACAGGTCAATACTGTAGGCTACCTTGTGATCATCAGTTTCACAGGTCAGTAATGTAGACTACCTCCTCAACATCAGTTTCACTGGTCAGTACTGTAGACTACCTCCTCTACATCAGTTTCACTGGTCAGTACTGTAGACTACCTCCTCAACATCAGTTTCACTGGTCAGTACTGTAGACTACCTCCTCAACATCAGTTTCACTGGTCAGTACTGTAGAATACCTCGTCTACATCAGTTTCACAGGTCAGTACTGTAGACTACCTCCTCTACATCAGTTTCACTGGTCAGTACTGTAGACTACCTCCTCTACATCAGTTTCACTGGTCAGTACTGTAGACTACCTTGTGATCATCAGCTTCACTGGTCAGTACTGTAGACTACCTCGTCTACATCAGTTTCACAGGTCAGTACTGTAGACTACCTCCTCTACATCAGTTTCACTGGTCAGTACTGTAGACTACCTCCTCTACATCAGTTTCAACTGGTCAGTACTGTAGACTACCTCCTCTAAATCAGTTTCACTGGTCAGTACTGTAGACTATCTCCTCTACATCCGTTTCACTGGTCAGTACTGTAGACTACCTTGTGATCATCAGTTTCACTGGTCAGTACTGTAGACTACCTCCTCAACATCAGTTTCACTGGTCAGTACTGTAGACTATAACATCGTCTACATCAGTTTCACAGGTCAGTACTGTAGACTTACCTCCTCTACATCAGTTTCACTGGTCAGTACTGTAGACTACCTCCTCTACATCAGTTTCACTGGTCAGTACTGTAGACTACCTTGTGAGCATCAGCTTCACTGGTCAGTACTGTAGACTACCTCGTCTACATCAGTTTCACAGGGTCAGTACTGTAGACCTAACCTCCTCTACATCAGTTTCACTGGTCAGTACTGTAGACTACCTCCTCTACATCAGTTTCACTGGTCGTACTGTAGACTACCTCCTCTAAATCAGTTTCACGGTCAGTAACTGTAGACTATCTCCTCTACATACGTTGCACTGGTCAGTACTGTAGACTATACCTTGTGATCATCAATTTCACAGGGTCAATACTGTAGGCTACCTTGTGATCATCAGTTTTCACAGGTCAGTAATGTAGACTACCTCCTCTACATCAGTTTCACAGGTCAGTACTGTAGACTACCTCCTCAACATCAGTTTCACTGGTCAGTACTGTAGAATACCTCGTCTACATCAGTTTCACAGGTCAGTACTGTAGACTACCTCCTCTACATCAGTTTCACTGGTCAGTACTGTAGACTACCTCCTCTACATCAGTTTCACTGGTCAGTACTGTAGACTACCTTGTGATCATCAGCTTCACTGGTCAGTACTGTAGACTACCTCGTCTACATCAGTTTCACAGGTCAGTACTGTAGACTACCTCCTCTACATCAGTTTCACTGGTCAGTACTGTAGACTACCTCCTCTACATCAGTTTCACTGGTCAGTACTGTAGACTACCTCCTCTAAATCAGTTTCACTGGTCAGTACTGTAGACTATCTCCTCTACATCCGTTTCACTGGTCAGTACTGTAGACTACCTTGTGATCATCAGTTTCACTGGTCAGTACTGTAGACTACCTCCTCAACATCAGTTTCACTGGTCAGTACTGTAGACTACCTCGTCTACATCAGTTTCACAGGTCAGTACTGTAGACTACCTCCTCTACATCAGTTTCACTGGTCAGTACTGTAGACTACCTCCTCTACATCAGTTTCACTGGTCAGTACTGTAGACTACCTTGTGATCATCAGCTTCACTGGGTCAGTACTGTAGACTACCTCGTCTACATCAGTTTCACAGGTCAGTACTGTAGACTACCTCCTCTACATCAGTTTCACTGGTCAGTACTGTAGACTACCTCCTCTACATCAGTTTCACTGGTCAGTACTGTAGACTACCTCCTCTAAATCAGTTCACTGGTCAGTACTGTAGACTATCTCCTCTACATACGTTTCACTGGTCAGTACTGTAGACTACCTTGTGATCATCAATTTCACAGGTCAATACTGTAGGCTACCTTGTGATCATCAGTTTCACAGGTCAGTAATGTAGACTACCTCCTCCTACATCAGTTTCACAGGTCAGTACTGTAGACTACCTCCTCTACATCAGTTTTCACTGGTCAGTACTGTAGACTACCTCCTCTACATCAGTTTCACTGGTCAGTACTGTAGACTACCTTGTGATCATCAGCTTCACAGGTCAGTACTGTAGACTACCTCCTCTACATCAGTTTCACTGGTCAGTACTGTAGACTACCTTGTGATCATCAGCTTCACAGGTCAGTACTGTAGACTACCTCCTCTACATCAGTTTTCACTGGTCAGTACTGTGGACTGCCTCCTCTACAGCAGTTTCACTGGTCAGTACTGTAGACTACCTTGTGATCATCAGCTTCACTGGTCAGTACTGTAGGCTACCTCCTCTACATCAGTTTCACTGGTCAGTACTGTAGACTACCTCCTCTACATCAGTTTCACTGGTCAGTACTGTAGACTACCTCCTCTACATCAGTTTCACTGGTCAGTACTGTAGACTACCTCCTCTACATCAGTTTCACTGGTCAGTACTGTAGACTACCTCCTCTACATCAGTTTCACTGGTCAGTACTGTAGACTGGGAGTTTTACTGGTCAGTACTGTAGACTACCTCCTCTACATCAGTTTCACTGGTCAGTACTGTAGACTACCTCCTCTACATCAGTTTCACTGGTCAGTACTGTAGACTACCTCCTCTACATCAGTTTCACTGGTCAGTACTGTAGACTACCTCCTCTACATCAGTTTCAGTGGTCAGTACTGTAGACCTGACAGAATGGGAGGAGAGGGGCAGAGTGAGGGATGGAAGCAGTGGAAAAGAGAGAGGTGAAAGGGAATGCTCAACATTAACTTTACTGTTTGGTCTGTTTGAGTGGAGGGAGAGACATGAAATGGGGAGGAAAGAGGGTTCATTAGAAGAGAGAGAAGGGGAGAGAGATATGCAAGGATTGCTTTGGCAAGCATAGCAACAGGAAACATATAAGAATAGTTCACCTTAATTGACTGTACTGTAATGCTTGCTGGTTGCCATCTATTAGATATGTGTACAGCACAGAGTTCAAGTTAATAGAGACTCCTATAGTAGTAATAATACAATTGTGAGTGAGTGCATGCATGCGTGTGAGAGTGTGTGTGTGTGTGTGTGTGTGTGTGTGTGTGTGTGTGTGTGTGTGTGTGTGTGTGTGTGTGTGTGTGTGTGTGTGTGTGTGTGTGTGTGTGTGTGTGTGTGTGTGTGTGTGTGTGTGTGTGTTCATATAGCAGGAGCGTCTCTGAAGACTGGAGAGAAGGAAAAGGGAAAAATCGGATTGGGTTGAGTGGCAGGTGCGGTACAAAGACATAGGTATAAATACACTGCTGTTGGAGAGACAGACAGACAGACAGACAGACAGACAGACAGACAGACAGACAGACAGACAGACAGACAGACAGACAGACAGACAGACAGACAGACAGACAGACAGACAGACAGACAGGCAGGCAGGCAGGCAGGCAGACAGATAGACAGGTTTTGAGCTGTTTATTCCCCTTCTAACCATGACCAATGGGGGACATCAAAATACCTCAACAAACAGCACTGCCACTACAGCTTTAGAGAGAGAGGAATAGGGAGGTTTTGGCATAGGGAGACTGACAGGTCGACAGAAGTGGGTAGAGGTAAAGAGAAAGGTAGCAGTAGTGAAAGGGAGTGAGGTGGATAGATAGCGGGAGGGAAAGAGAGATAGGAGATAGAGGGAGAGAGAGGGGGAGGCAGGGAAGTAGAGCTGGGTTGCTGGTGGAGTGGGACAGTATGCGTCAGCAGAGGAAGATTCTCTTTGAAATTCCACATCTTCATTTCTCAAGCTGCAAATCAAAGGGCTCAGAGCACGGCTGTCTCAGGGAGAGTGGGAGAGAGAGAGAGGAAGAGAGGGAGAGGAGAGAGGCTGTCTCAGGGAGAGAGAGAGGAAGAGAGGGAGAGGAGAGAGGCTGTCTCAGGGAGAGTGGGAGAGAGAGAGGAAGAGAGAGGGGAAGAGAGGGAGAGGAGAGAGGAAGAGAGAGGCTGTCTCAGGGAGAGTGGGAGAGACAGAGGAAGAGAGGGAGAGGAGAGAGGCTGTCTCAGGGAGAGTGGGAGAGAGAGAGGAAGAGAGGGAGAGGAGAGAGGCTGTCTCAGGGAGAGTGGGAGAGAGAGAGGAAGAGAGGGAGAGGAGAGAGGCTGTCTCAGGGAGAGTGGGAGAGAGAGAGGGAGAGAGGGAGAGGAGAGAGGAAGAGAGGGAGAGGAGAGAGGCTGTCTCAGGGAGAGTGGGAGAGAGAGAGGGAGAGAGGGAGAGGAGAGAGGCTGTCTCAGGGAGAGAGGGAGAGAGAGAGGGAGAGAGGGAGAGGAGAGAGGCTGTCTCAGGGAGAGTGGGAGAGAGAGAGGGAGAGAGGGAGAGGAGAGAGGAAGAGAGAGGCTGTCTCAGGGAGAGTGGGAGAGACAGAGGAAGAGAGGGAGAGGAGAGAGGCTGTCTCAGGGAGAGTGGGAGAGAGAGAGGAAGAGAGGGAGAGGAGAGAGGCTGTCTCAGGGAGAGTGGGAGAGAGAGAGGAAGAGAGGGAGAGGAGAGAGGCTGTCTCAGGGAGAGTGGGAGAGAGAGAAGGAGAGAGGGAGAGGAGAGAGGAAGAGAGGGAGAGGAGAGAGGCTGTCTCAGGGAGAGAGGGAGAGAGAGAGGGAGAGAGGGAGAGGAAGAGAGGCTGTCTCAGGAGAGAGAGGGAGAGAGAGAGGGAGAGAGGGAGAGGAGAGAGGAAGAGAGGGAGAGGAGAGAGGCTGTCTCAGGGAGAGTGGGAGGGAGAGAGGGAGAGGAGAGAGGAAGAGAGGGAGAGGAGAGAGGCTGTCTCAGGGAGAGTGGGAGAGAGAGAGGAAGAGAGGGAGAGGAGAGAGGCGGCTCAGGGGAGAGTGGGAGAGAGAGAGAG